>NC_056745.1:1064705395-1064762895 GCF_019279795.1 Protopterus annectens
TGAAAAGAAATAAGAATGTAATTCAATTTTGCACACACAGACCATGGTTTTAATCCATGGACTGATACTAGCATTTCTTTATGGTAGGTTGGCATAATGGTTAAGGTGTTTACCTTACAGATGCAAGCTGCAGGGTTTGATTCTCACATGGGGTAATTGTCTAGGCTTAAAATGGCACACCATAGCCATTAGCCTAATACTAATCTATATATCTTTCTTTGAAGGGTTATCTAGCACTGATACTGATACAGCACAAGATATTAAGCAGGTCTTTAAAAGTACTGGAAGGGGCATGGCCCCTGGCCCTGATGGCCTGATGGCCTAACATTACTATATATAATGTACTTTATGGTTATTTATTGCTTCCCTTGTGTAAACTGTTCAGTTCCCTTTTCTCCACTGGCATCACTTCAACATCTTTACAAGAGATGAAAAGTATTTATTGCTCTACCTAAACAAGGAAAGGAACATACTAAGGTTACAAACCTATTTCTTTAATAAACACTGGACTGAATTGTATGCTAAAATATTGGCACATTGGTTATCCTCTTTCTTATCCTTGCTTATGCATGAAGCTCAGGCTGGTTGTTAAAGGAACATCTAATACAGACCATAAGAGTGCCCCTATAACCCAACTAGAACAGGTAAGGTTTTTGCCTAAGCTACCTATAGCTGTATTTATAGGTTGTGAAAAAGTCTTTAATGTAGTATTAATAGGATTATTTCTGGCATATTCTCTCACAATATGGTATTCCTCTTGTCTTTGTTACTACTATTTAGGCCTTATATTGGAAACCTTGTGAGACAAATTTGGCTGGGTCTGTTCTCTCTAATTAACTAGTTTTGAGGAGGGGAGTTAGGAAGATTGCTTGCTTTCTTCTTCCTTGTTATGATTAAGCTATTAAAGCTCTCATATAGAAAACCTTTGTATCTTTGACCTTACAAAGATGGGTACTTGGGAAGGAAGAGTTATAGATTTTATAGTCTGCATATGATTGCAAAATACTGACTGCTTTCCTTGAACATAACATACCCATGTTACAATACAAATTTGGTAAGTTCCAGTGATTTGGGGGTATGAGGGTTAATGAGACTAAATCTGAAATCTTTCCTGTGAATACAGCAGCTGTTCAGTTGAAAGAGTCTAATTGAATACTGCCTTATAAATGGTTTAGCAGTCTCAAAAATATTTAGATACTGAGTTCCTCACTTCAGTTTCTGTGACAATCAAGCTTCATCTCTCTAAACTATGATCATGTGTGTTGCTGATGATTCACTTATGGTATAAATTAAACTTATCATAAGATGATTCACTTATGTTATAAATTGTCCCTCTGTCATAGTAGAAAAATCCATGTTCTCAAAATTATGTTTTATCTGAAACTTTTTTTATATCTTAAGACATCTACCAGTGCAGACATCAAATGCTTGGCTTACAAAGCTTTGGAAGTAGTTGTTTTGTTTGTGGCAATAATCAACATAAGCTACCATTCCAAGTCCTACTTTCTTCTATTGTTAAGGGTGGCCTAGGCCTACCTCCTTTTAAAAAGTATGCCGCAGCATTTACCTAAGTTGTTTTCAGTCTCTAATACATCTTCCTGATTATGGGACAGACTTGAGGCATATTTTTGAACAGTTCCTCTCCTCTAGAGTTGGCATGGTTTTGTAGAAAATTACCACCTATGTTGGCAAAGTAGTATTGTCTGGAATCTTCATATAGTGCTTTTTTGGTTTTGTTCAGTATGTATTCTAGGCCAGTTTTGGGTATATTCAATGCCCTAATATGGAAGAATCCATTACTGAATACTGAGGATCAACTTATCTTTAAGTTTGAGTAGGAGAAAAGGTATTAACATTTTACAGAGTTTGTAGATTCAAACATGGTATTTACCACCTTTGATCATTTACATGTAATATATGAGCTTTCTAATCAAGACCCTTGAAAATATTTCCAACTAAGGCAAAATTTAATGTCTTCTAAGACTGCATGTCCCAGTACAGTCCTAGGTTTATAGTCCCCAGTGATGGACTGTGAGAAGATGGCTGTGAAAGTAGCTATTTTACATAAACTGTTACTTCAACCTGCGATAGCAGGTGCTGCTCATAAGATTACTAGCTTCTAATCTGGTGGCTCTTTCTATTTTATTAACTCCCTTAGCAGCATTTCCATTAGGACGGGGGTGGGGATTGCCCTATAGGCCAGGCACGTCACCTCTTAGCAGCCTATAAGATACAGAGTAAAGTGATAGCGGTTTCAGCCTGTCCATGTAGGTCCTGGTTTGGAGTCCATGTATTTTCTTAGCGAGAAACCTTTGAGGTCTCTCCGGCTGTTGCGGGTGTCCAGTGGAGTACATGGAAAAGGGTGCATTATACTCTATTAGTGGTCTGATGAGGGTTGAGTACAGTGGAGTTATAACATCCCTTGACCTGGATCATCTTGCATTTCAGAGCATTTTCTGAAAATAAGTTTAAACACCTTAAGATAAACAAATATAAATATGTTGTGAACAATAAAAGCTATTAAACTGCACAAATAGCAATGTTTATTTCTTAGTGCTAAGAGTGCATAGTCTTTTCCATAAATACTATACTATATTATAATGCACACAAATCCCCAAATATATTTTTTAAACTTTCACAAATTAATTTTCATATCTTGAAAACTATACAATCTAGACATACATTGTCAGAGCATTTTTGTTAACCAGACATAAGCCTTTAGATGACCAGACATTATTCTGTAAGTGAATGTTTACTGAAATATTTACAGAAATAGGAAAACATATGTTTAATTGTATATTTAACAATACAAGTAATACTAGCTATCTCTCAAGATGTGCAGCTTAGAGCACAAATATTAAAGACAATTTTTTTCAACAACAACATCTAAGGTTTCACATGTCATGGACCAGTTTATGTCACCTGTTTTTTGAAGTATTAAGTACATATTGAAATATTACTTATTTTCATAATTACAAACTAGCAATACTTCCAGTACAGTGTGATGCAAAGAAGGTAATTTTAATGAATTATCCTGTCTTCCACATTAATGTTTAACACTATACATCTCAATAAAATATAGGTCTCTCAGTTACAAAAATATGAAAATATGAATAATAAGTGCCAAACAAAGATTAATTTCCTAGACTAACAAACTTAGTGTCATTTTAATAACTGCCCTTTCTAATACTGACTATTATTATTAGCTGGTAAGCCACTTAGTTAAAAAAGCCAGTCCAAAAAAAAAAAAATTCTGGGTGCCATAAGGAGATATGGGTGTGAAATGGAAGTATATAAAAAATGTGTTACAGGCTTGAGTGAGTTAAACTTTATATGGAAGATATTAGCCCCATCTAGAAGTTCTGTAGTTGGTTTTAAGATCTATGGTTAATGCAAATTGTTGCTCACACCAAGTAAAAAATAATGTACACAAGTTCTGATCTTGGCCATACATATACAAGATATGGGACTACACGGGTTGTATCAGCCAGCTCATTAGAAATGGGAAATAATGTCCTCTAAGGAGTTTATAGATTTACACCCACATTTAAAAATATGTCTGATATGCTTTGCAGCCATAATGACGTTTTATATATATAGATTCTCTTTGGAAGAAAGCTAAATTATTGATAATAAGGTCTATATATTCATTTAAAATGATACACAAGATACAAAGTAGAATATTACAGTGACAATGAATGCTATAATGTATACACAACTAAACTAAAATGTTCATTAGCTCAATATATATCGATGCTGGTTGTTGAGTTTGTGTTTTGTTATGGTTTGCAAAAAAAATATGTTGATTCAATAGTAAGGCTCTTAAGATCGTTTAAATATGTTTTATGGGTCATGTGTGTTATAGAAAGGTTTCTGTAGTCAGCCAGGATATGGTAGTGAATCTTATTGATAATTAATGGGACACAGAGGATTTACAATTAATTATCTTGCCTTATAAATCATGACATGATAGAGAATAAGCAAACTAGTGCCAGTGTTCAAGAATAAAGGGAACATTCACAACTATACAGTACGGAGGTATCAAACAGCTGCCACATTGCATGCAAGCTCTGGAGAGGGAGACTATATGCAGAGTAGTAGAAACTAAGATGGGAGATGAGCTGTTTGGATTCAGATCAGAATGCAACAGAACTAACCCGATATTTGCAGTGAGACAGATAGTTAAGAAGAGGCTAGGGATGAGGAAAGAGTCCAACTGGGCATTCCTAGACTTGCAGAAAGCATACGACAAGGTCCCAGAAAGCTGATTTGGGCAGTCCTGTGGTGGTTTGAAGTCCCAGAAACATGCTATGTACAAGGGCCCAATGACTCAAGTACAAACAGTATTCAGTCTCACAGAGAGGTTCCCAGTGGGAGTGAGTGTACACCAGTGTTCAGTTCTAAGCCCCCTGCTATTCCTACTGGTGATGGACTACATTAGGAAACAAGTCAGAGGGGGATCAGATCAACAAAGTTGCTGTATGCACACTGTGGCATTACAAGCAGACTCTGAGCAAGAACTTCAACAAAGGATAGGGGAATGGAATGCCAAACTGAAGGCATGTGGGATGAAAATGAGTACAGATAATACAGCTGTAATGGTAGCAAATGTTGGAGTTCAGAAGAAGCTGAGAATTGGGATAGAAGTGAAAATAGTGGAACAGGTTAACAGCTTCAAGTATCCGGGAGGGGTGGTTGAGGAGAAGGAAAATCTGAATGAGGAGATCAAAGCTAGACTCAGAGGGGCTGCAGTCACCTGGTAGAGAGTGGGAGATGTGGTATATGACAGAAGAAGGCCAAAGAAGCCGAAAAGTAAGGTGTACAAAACAGTGCTATGACCAGTACTGCTGTATAGTACAGAAACCTGGGCAGTAAAGGCAGAACTGTTGAGGAAGCTAGAGGTGATGGGAACGAAATGTCTGAGATGGGTAGTAGGATTCACACTGTGGGACACTCTAAGTAATGAGGACATAAGAGCAGAAGTGAAAGTAGCTTCAGTTGCAGAAAATGTCAAAGAGAACAGATTACTGTGGTTCAGGCACATGTGAGGAAAAGCAAAAGATAATCTGGTAAAGATGATTTTGGGCAGACAAGAAGAAGGCAAGAGGAAACAAATGCATCCAGCAGAGGTGGATGGATTGCGTGAGAGAAGACATGCAACAGTCAGGTATGATTATCAAAGAAGGCAAGAGAGTGGCATTGAATACAAAGAGATGATGACGACACAACATCCTGCCCCCATGTAGAAAATGGGAAAAGGAGGTTGATGATGATGATGATTGATGATGATGTGATGCAACTGCCGAGGAATATGGATAACTTACAATCTCTAGCAGAGATGGCCTCAATAGAAGGTATGAATGACTGGAAGACTTTAAATCAGCATGGGGAGGATGTTTCATCAATCTATTGGAACCATGCTTTATTGATGACACAGATATCAATATTTTCTAGGGACAGGAAGACCTTTTTTTTATTTAGGCTTCTAGCATGGAGCAGTGCTACTTTTAAATTATCCAGTTTTGGCTTGGGTAGGTTGTTATGCACTACAGAGTGGAATTGTCTAAGAAAAGGCACAATAGGAGTGGAGAAGATTTTTGCTAATATAAGAAAACCCTGAGGGAAAAAGTGCAGGACATCCCTTGTAAAGAAGTTATGACTTTCAGCCATCTCCTTCAATGCAGTCACATATTGCACTCCTTGGATTGACATCAAAGACTCAGCCAAATGTTAAACTCAGTATTGTTTTCATTATTGTCACATTAGTCTTGGTGAAAGGATGGTATTCAAGACTAATTGCATACCCACTTCAGATGCATACTTCGAAAGCTCCACCATGTCTCTTTTCATATAATCCAAGAATGTGTGTCTCAGGTAATTTGCACTCACATATACAACAACCATGTCATAAGTATACTTGAGGTGAAGTAACTTGAGTGACTTGTAACCTGCCATATCCTAGCACCTGAAAGGCTGACCACTATCACCCTTTCCTGCATGGCATGGCCTAGTGAATGGTGCTTCTTTATATCTCACTCTGAAGTTACCTATGACTAGGACATTGCCATGTTAAATTGCTGGCCTGAGAGACTTTAAGTGCTCAGGAGCATCAGTTTGGTAACTACTCATAGCAAATTTGTGCTGGTGGGAGTTATAAACAGGTGGTGAAGTGTGTTTGTGCTGCTTAGGAAACTGAAGTTAGTGCCTCAGAGGCTTTTGAGGCTTGAGAAGACAGTTCTTACATATCTCAACACAGGAAGGCATATTTTTTGGGGGAGTGGCATGGTGAAGTAGGGTGAATGAAGATGATCACAATCAGGTGGATGCTCACAATATATTTTGATGACAAGCTGGCCTCCAGATTAAGTAGGTATCTGTGTGTCTCACACATGGAATCAGTGAACAGAAATAAGTGGTTGTCAGTAATTATGAGGAAGTTTGTGCACTGCCTCAGGGTTCCTAGTGCTAATAGGCTAGCAATGGATGTGCAAGGGTACGTATGGACCCATAACTACCTGAAGCTGGCATATAGCAGCCTGGATGGAAAATAAGATTGCAAAGAATTTTACCTACTGCAGAAACCTAATAGATGTACAATTATTGGCAGCAGACAAATTTGTAATTAATTTGGGGTAACTCCAAGGGAAATTGCCATTTGTTACCTTATTCAATTGAAAGAAAAATGTAGTTGCAGATTTGGAGTACCTGGCAGAGGGATTTTCAGTTTTTATTCAACTTAGTTAAAATGGGCTAGGTTGGGTGTTTATTGGCACTTACCACAGTAATCAGCACAGAAACGCTAAGTATCAGCAGTAAGAAGCCTGAAATGTTAAATGAATTGGAAATAAAACCCCTTCCCAATGTTAACAGGGCTGGTATGAGGCCAGTCTAGTTTAATGTAAATGACTTGTGTCTTTGGAGTGCACTGCTCCTGATAATTGCACCATGTGCAGCTCTATATGACCCTAATGAGTAGAACTTGGAGGCCTGCATGTTACAGCAGCTAACACAACAAAGAAAGCTAATAAGCGAATCTATAACCATTTAGCACTTCTACTGGAGATTACAATTTGATTCAGGTAACAACCAAGTTAGTTTATTTTGCAAAGCAACTCAAATTAAACAAAAGTACAAGTAGTTACATGAGTTTCAGCATTTCTTGCATTAAACAAGAAATAACACAGAGTACATTGGAATAAATTAAGTCAATGACCTGTTGTTTAAATGACTGGCAATTTAGTCAAGTCCAGTAGTAATAAAATGACAGTAGGAGATGTGTTGCACAGCCTGCAAAACCTTCCCCTCACCAACAGCCTGCCTCAGTTACCAACATATGTTTCCAGTTCACAACATCAGAAGGCTTCTGAGCATCAAGTACTACTATTTCTGCTTTTCCTTGTTCCCAACTTTCTGCCCAAGCTATAAGATCAATTAATATTAGTGTTCAGTCAATGAAAGGACTTTAACAAATGCAAGGATATCTATATGAATTAAGCTTAGTATCACCTTCTGAAAATGGGTAGCCAACACCTTGGCATAGATCTTTGCATCAGGTTTGCAAAAAGAGATTGGCTAAAAATGTGTAGGATCCTCAGGATCCCTTTTGGTGACACCACCATAATATACACAGACATCGAACCCAGCATCAGCTTTTCGAAATGATGTCATACTTTCCTGTCTGCAATACTGTATCCCTACCAATTTATAAAAAGCAATAGGGAAACCATCAAGCCTCCTGCCTTCTCTTGCTTCATGTACTTAACTCATTTGAACTGAGTGACTCCTCCAGGCATTTATGCAATTATAGTCTTTTGATGCCTATAGACATCAAATATCGCTTGTTCATATTTGCATTAATAATTCACAAACCATGCTACATACAAAGTATTAAAATATTTCATTTTAAAGCTTATCCAATGGCAAACACAACTGTATTGATATTTGATTTCTGTCTACTGAAGATAAAGCAATATTAATTGTAGGTCATATAATATTTATTGATATTGTTATAAATGTCATGTTTTTCTAAATGTTTCAACATCCAAGTAGCACAGACAATTCCTTAGTCTCATATGAAAGCTCTCAGCTGAATGAATGAAATGCTGCTGATAGTGTGTAACTTGAATGGCTTCTGAGATATTGCAAGTTGTTTACAAAATATAACAAACAATAGTTACTGTATTTACTGTGACTTATAAAATCCAACTAAAGAATACTGCTACTATAAAATGTCTGTGCTGAAGAGTTTACGATTTACTCTTCTTTAGTAACCCCTATGGCTCCAGAGATATGAACGTTTGAAATGAGAGGACATAACTTAATTCTATCAATAAGTTTATGCTTTGCCCAATGGAAATTACAATGTTAACCTTAACAAAGAGTCATACCACTCCCTAAAACCTCCCCCTTTCACATCTCTGCTGTCATACAGTTTTAAGTAAAATGCACTAAATGCATCTCTGTTTACTTTATTCCTTGTCACCTGTTTCCCTCCATTACTCTTCATGCCTGCAGTAAGCCAGTAAGCTCTGTCTGCTCTCCTCCCTCAGCATTGACTATCCTTTCCAATTCAGCCTCCACCTGTCCTGCTTCCAGTGTTTTTAACTCCTCTTTCAAGTTCCTAATTTATTTATTTGATTTCCCTGAGACCACCGCCATTTGTGTGAATTGCTGCTATATGCTTTCCACCTACTGCAATTCATTCCTTTCTCTCTGTCTTATTCCTCTTGCTTGCCTGACCCATAATTCATCTTTGCCATCTCACTGCTGTTCCTCTTGTTATCCTCATTCTCTTGCGTCACTTGTGTCTCTTGCATAACCATCTTAGTTAACCCTCCCGTCTGCTCTGAACCAAACTATTTTCAGAATCCACCTCCACCCCCACTTCATTCCCTGCCCGAGTATAACCACCATAGCATGATCTGACATATTCCCTTCATGAGTATCTATTCCCCCTCCCTACCTCCCCTGTAGTTTGCCTAGCTATTAAAAGTATATCCAGTCTACTAGTGTCCTACTTCAGTACATTCCTAGCAAAGGTCAGTTTCACTTTCTTCCTTTTATTCTGCCTCCATAAGTCTTGCAGCTACATCCCAGTCTTCAACCCCCTTACTTTTCCTAAAGAACTCATATCATGGAAAATTTGTATCCAGCTCATGGTCGAGCATAAAGTTATAATCTCTCCTGTATCGATCCTAGCCTTTTCCCTTCTTACCAGCTGCATAACTTCTAGATTTTTTTTTAATATTCCGTCTTCAACATTTCCCTTTCTACACTTACCTTGTTCAGATCCCCCTTGCTCAGGTCTATATCATATGAGCGAATCGCACAAATTGCAAACACTCATAATATCGAACGTACCGGACCTTGAAGTGCTTTTTCTGAGATCACAGTACAGTGAAGAATGGGATATTTGCCCTTTACTCACTGTAGTGCAATATTGGAGTTGGAATATATATTTAGCGGGGGGTGTGGGGGGCACAGCCTCCCACAATAGGAAGTTCGAGGTCCGGTACGTTAGATATTATGAGTGTTCACAATTTGTGTGATTCCCTCATATGATATAGACCCTTGCTATCATCCATCTTCCATTACCTCAATATGCAGTTCCTTTATCTACCAAATTTTTTTAGCTAACATCCCAACCTCTCATCTCCTACCATCTTTAGCACACTCATATGCTGACTACCTAAACCCCCTTCCTTGCAATTTACACATTTCTCTCTACTTCTTAATGTTAACTCTTGTAGGAAAATTACATCTACTATTCCTTACATAACTTGGCCATAATCCTTTCTCTTTTAATTGGAGAATTAATACCTCCTCCTACATTTCATGTTGCCACATTCATATTCATGTCCTTCTACTGGTCACCCATTGTCCTGACCCCTGCTGCCAGTCCTCCCAATATAAGTCAAGTGGGCTTCTTGATATGTCACAAGTCCACAACTGTGATTCCCACCATTACCTCAGTTGTCTCCAAACCCTAGTCTGGTAGTCTTTCTCACACTTATGGACAGTGCTTTTTCACATTCTGTTGAGCTATGACTTACCAGATCATTTCTACAAATCCTGCTACTAATCAAAATATCTTAAGTCCCTAGTAAAATTCCCCCATATACAAGAACCCTCTCTCACAGAATGGCCATGCCTAAGTAATGCCCCACTCCTCAACCCTACACTCTACCTGCGTGTTATATATACAACTCCCTTCTTAACGCTATACATTATACACACTACCATACTCCCTAAATAAAGTATATACCCTATTTTACCCATGTTTACCCCATATTAAGCCTACTTAATAACCCTTTTCTAGAGTAATTCAAATCAAATAAACAAAATAGAAAACAGATATCATTCTATTACTGCCTGCACAAAGATAAGGGTCTGCTTCCCCATCCCTTATAAATGATATCTCAAAAACATAGTGTAGCCAGCCACCCAACCCCTATCCTGCTAAGAAATATATTTGTTATTATCAATTACTAAATACGTTACTCATATAAACTGAATTACCTCCCTCCTACTCATTTTATTTAACACTACAGCCCCCTCATTGCGTAGAACAGTCCCTTAAATGCAGAGTATTATAGTATATTACCTGTCCCTCTTGTAGCATTAATATTTTAAATATGGCAAAAACAAACCCCAACATGCAACACATCCAACTCCCACCATGATGTACTGACACAGACAAATTAGCAAAAAAGAACTGTAATGTATTACTGAGGCAGAATCAGGAACATAAAAAAGAACATTTTACAATATTCCAGCATACATATTTACAGAATACTTTCAAGTCCATGTAACAGTCCATGGGCTTTTAATGTACATTTAATACAAAAATGTAACTCCCCTACAATGAAAAAGTTCCCATGTTTTTTTGCCTCCCTTTGGAGAGGGAGGTGGGTCACAGCTATTCCTTTCCATACTCAGGCATACTGTCTTTTGAACAAAAAAAAGTACTTACTTGTATGGCACAGAGGAGTCTGAATCATATTATCCTCCCTAAGTCTCACTGAAAAATGATACCATCATAGTGGTGTCGTGTTTCCTTCCAAATGTCTGCTCCATGTAACCTCTGCAGCCATCTTCCTGACAAAGACTCTTCCTTTACACTCCATGCATAAAGCATGAGGTGAGATAGCAAAGAACAAAAAGAAAAAGACTTTACAAGGGGATAAATGAAACATCTGGTCTCGGCCACCTGGATCATTCTTATTGTGGGTTAGCCAAGAACTTGAGTGACATAACCTCTCTTCACCCTCAAGTATAGCCTCAGATTTTTTCCTGAAAGCTAGTTAAAGAGTCACCCCATTCACCCGTTTGCTCCTTGCTTGCATTCTCATTTGTACTGGCTGCCTTCTCAGTGGCATAGCCATGTTGCTCTCTTGGGGAAAAAAATCAAGTTTGTCTTAATTTTGCTTTTCCCTCCTTTTACTATGTGGTTGTGCTTTTAAGGTAGAGCTATACCAATATTCTTTAGAGCAGGGGTACTGGGTTTCCATCTCAGACTGTTCCCCTACTCCTACCTTCCTGCTTCATTTTCCACAAACTTCAGCTGTTTCCTGGCACTAACATGGATGTCCTTTTCTACAGACCAAGTACCATTTGCTGCTTTCCCCTTCTTGAGGCTTACATTGAAGAATAACCTAGTCTCCTTCACCCCCCCATCATGACCTCTCCCTTTGTTTGTCTTCTCTAAGTACTTCGAAGGTGTATGTAAGCCCCCCTCCATATCACCAGAATGTGAACATGGTGTCTCCATCTGAAGGTCACTCCTTCCTTTACAAACAAATGATGGCTGGAAAGAGTTATACCTTCTTCTGCAATATCAAGAGGGCTAAATTGTACAATACTCTTCCTCCCCAACTAGCATCAACCCCCTATTAGTCACTACTCTAATTACTCAATCCTTTTCCCTGAACTTATGGCATATGACAAGAATATGTTTAGGTTTTGTCTTTTGAATACGCCTTTTATCCATCCTATGGACACACTCTGCCAGGGCATTTATATATGGGAAATACTTTGCAAACTCCTCCAGCCTCTTCACCACATATACTAGCCTGTCACATTCTTATGTCCTTTCTTATATGCCCACAGTCTTAAAATTCACTCTCCGTCACTTTCTTTTTTCATGTCTTCCATTTTTACTTGTAAGGCTACAATTCATCCTTTCAGATGAGTCACTTACCTGTCCGCACACTGCATTTCCTTCCCAGAATCATTTGCTTTTAACTCAGCTGCCCTAATGGCTACTTTCGCATTACCTAAGTCAGCTCACACCACCTTCAAATCTTGCTGCATGGCCACCATGTCTCAAGCCACACCATTAAGCTTTGCTATAGCAAAATTTGATTTATTTTCAATATGAATTTTTTTTTTTTGCCACAAGTCCTGAACGTAATTAGCCAGGTATATTTTGGAGGGTCTACATTAAATCATTGAACGCTTAGAAAAGCGAACGATGATTTATCGACCTCATGTAAGCAAAAGCTTACAAACTCGAATGCTTAGAGCGCTTTTTCCAAAAAAAAACACTTAAAACATAACATAAAGTGGGGGGCTTCGCCAACTCTGAGATTGCACTACAGTGATGAGAATGGCAAAGTAATGGACACGGCCAAGCGATTTCTTTCCCAGGGAAAGAATTCGCTTATATGCCGCTTCATCATTTTTCCTTTTCTTCTTTTCAAGTTCGACCAAGATGCATTCGAAAGAATGCATCTTCGGTCATCTAAGAGGAACCCTATTTTGGATATTAAAGCACTGTTACTAATACCACTTTCACTTCAGTCCTATAGCACACTAAGAAAACATGTTTTAAGACCATGTGGAATGGAGCTTAGCATTCACCCATTCATCACATTTGGGCTCCACATCATCCCCCTGCCCCACCATACTTATTTTTGTGATATCCAGCCATATGGTCAGTTATTACAGTGCTGGAGTTTGCTGTATCATAGTTAATGGAATTCTGCTTCTCTTGAAATTGTTCCTATTGATGTGGAGGACAGGGAGGGTGCTGTCACAGTCATGTGTACTGCTATACTGCGCATAGTGTAGCACAATACCTCTCAGATTAACTCATTATGAGGAATTTTCCTCATTTTAAGTTTCAGAACATGCACATTCCATGCTGTCCCACGCTGAAAAGCTCTGTCACACATTTGGCGTTAGGATATTTTAGCTAATATCCATAGTAAATTATACTGAATCTTAATATTTAATCAAAATAATGCTTTGTAAGTATAAATGTTATGTGCTTCCTAGTTAAAGTTGTTAATAGGTAAGTGTTCTGCATTGTGTCCATTTTCAATCATTATAAGATATAGTATTCCATATTTAGTTTATTTTCCCACATTATAAGATGTAGTGTTCCATGTTTTGTCCATTTTTCCACATTATGAGATGTACTGTTCCACATTTTGTCCATTTTCCCACATTATGTGATGCAGTGTTCCACATTTTGTTCATTTTCCTACTTTATGAGCTGTAGTGTTCCACACTTTTATCCATTTACCTACATTATGGGGTGTAGTATTCCACACTTTGTCCATTTTCCCACATTATAAGATGCAGTGTTCCACATTTTGTCTATACTTCCACACTATGAGATGCAGTTTTCCACATTTTGTCCATTTTCCCACATTATGAGATGCAGTGTTCCACATTTTGTCCATTTTCCCACATTATGAGATGCAGTGTTCCACATTTTGTCCATTTTCCCACATTATGAGATGCAGTGTTCCACATTTTGTCCATTTTTACACATTATAAGATGCAGTGTTCCACATTTTGGAGATGGAAGGTTAAGCACTATGTGCAGCACAGCACAGCCTTTTGTTCCATACTGCTGCGCTCCATTACAGTTATCTAGGCAGTAGAAATGCATCTTGAGGTTTACCCATTCAATGATGTTCCTAGCCTAATGTTTTACCCAATTATATACCCCATTTACCTGCAGCACGGGCATCCCCACAAGTAAAAGTACCCATGGCTATAGTGGGTATGCTGAAGTAGCCATTATACAACGACCCCTCATTAATATTCAAAAACGTGCATGCTGATTGGTCAGCATGCACTTTGTAAATCAGAGTTATAGTAATGGAAAAAGGTCCGGTCGCCTGGACTTTTTCCATTACTATAACTCTTTTTGTACAGCAACGGAAAATGCAAGATCTCCGTTGCTTCACACTGTCTTGCTATACATAGCGAGACAGCTTTAAAAAAGCAACGGAGATTCTCCATTGCTTTTTTTAAAGCAAGATTAAACTCCTTTAACATAGCAAGATAGTTTGTAAAAAGCAACGGAGATCTTGCTTTCTCCGTTGCTTTTCTCAAAACTGTCTCGCTATGTTAAATGGGTTTAACATAGTGAGACAGCTTTAAAAAAAGCAACGGAGATTCTCCGTTGCTTTTTTTAAAGCTGTCTCGCTATGTTAAATGGGTTTAACATAGCGAGACAGTTTGTAAAAAGCAACGGAGATCTTGCTTTCTCTGTTGCTTTTGCCCACAGCTCTGATGTAGTGCAGAGCAAGGAGGCATTATACAATGCCATTATTTAAGAAAAGTAATTATTTTTTTTCTTAAATAATGTCATTGTATAATAGCAATAACCCACTTCTGGGTGTGGGTAATGCTGGATTTACCCACGGTTGGCTTTGTTTGGCCACTCGTGCTTCACCCTTGTGACCAAACCACACCAACCATGGGTAAATCCAGCATTACCCACACCCATGCATGGGTTATTGCTATAGTAGTCACCCATATGGCATAGTTTCTGCCTTGAATATTAAACACCTGTTCTGCCCTCATCTATGCATCCCACTCTTAGTTTTATCACTTAACACAAGTCTGGCAGTTAATGTCAATTGTTAAGGCTATGAGCTGTTAATGAACTGCTACATACTGTGTGACTCTGAGCAAGCCATTTAGCCAGACAGTGTTTTGGGGCATTTGGGAAGATGGGAAAGGTTCTCCAGTGCTCTCCTGGACCATATACCTATTGAGATAGAAATCAGCTTGGCTTAGCACAAGTGCATTGAAATGAAACTTTTTAAAATGGAAAAGATGGTTATCATGTTGTTTGATTGGCATACTTTAATAGATTTTGTTACACTACAATTGGACTTTTGCTATTGCTGTTACTAGAAAAGGAACAGTTTCATTGCAGTAACATTGAAACATAGGAGCAATACTAGGCAAACAATCATGAGGACTATAAGATGTCTAAGCATGGAGACCTTTACGGAGACACGCTTGAAAGGTTGTGTTAACTACTAATAAATGCAAAAACAATAAGACATGACTAAAAGTCCAAATGTATCTTTATTAAAACATCAAAACATCTATAGCACCTCGGCAAAATGCCTTCACAGTAGATAATTATCACACACTCAGTGCTACTATTTAAACAATAAAAGAACCAAAAAGATTAAAATCATAATTAATCAATTAATATAGTTAAAACCACACTACCACAAAACACTATTCCAAGTACATTCATTCTTTAAACCATGAGGTTGTAATGTGTTAAACTTTAAAATAAATAATGTATCTTAATTCAACAATGTGTCCGTACTATCATAACCTACTCCTTCCGTTACTGTTACTTGTCCTAATATAGTAGCCTGTTAACAGTCTACTACCACCTTTTGATTGAAAGACCATTTGACCTAAACCCATTTGATCGGAATTTCATTTGATCGAAAACCAGTATTCAAGGCATAAAACGGGGATTTGTCCCCCTCCCCAATGTTATGTGACCCTGGAGTTGGTATATATAGTTAGGGGGGTATTGGGGTGCAGACCCAACATTGGGGTGTTGGGGGCAAAGCCCCCCACCTAGTTTCCTTTAAAAGAAGAAAATAACACAAAAAGTATAGATTTTAAATGAAAATAGGTGGGGGGCTTCTCACCCCACACCCCCAATGTGGGGGCTGTGCCCCCCTAACTATATATACCAACTCCAGGGTCATACGACATTAGGGAGAGGGACAAATCCCTGTTATTTGCATTGAATACTGTTTTTTGATCAAATGAAATTTCGATCAAATGGGTTTAGGTCAAATGGTCTTTCGATCAAATGAAGTAGACCCATATATATATATATATATATATATATATATATATATATATATATATATATATATATATGTATATAGGTATATATATATATATATATATATATATATATATATATATGTATATATATATATATATATATATATATATATATATATATATATGTGTGTGTGTATGTGTGAATATATATATAAATGCACAGGGCCATTTCACTGCATAAAGTACATTGTTAAATTTCTGCATGTAGAATGTTTCAGCAGTTCATGACCCACATGAGTCCACTTACAGATGTCTGCATACCGCACATCCCACAGTTGGGTACCACATATACCGGAAATGTATGAATTTCCTTCTATTGTTGATCTGCCTGAAGCCAGTGATGTCAGCGATTATAGCCATGTAGCAGCCAGTGTGCACCAAGGATAGAAGATGCTGCTGCTTCTTTCAGTTATATCATTATGGTGTATGGACAGACAGATGATATGCGACTGTTGAGCCAATATCATAATGTGTATGCAGAACCATTTCCACCAAAGCATCATTGTGAATGCTTCTGGTATTCAAAAACTTAAGAGTAATATAACTTCCAGACTTGTGTTAAGTGATAAAACTAAGAGTGGGATGCATAGATGAGTGCAGAACAGGTGTTTAATATTCAAGGAGTTTGCTGTACAGGGTGTCTCGCAAATAATCAGACATATATTAAAAGTGTATAAGAATTGCCCGCAGATGGTTATTGCACATGTTAAATACTGCTATTATGTGCTATATGTCTATGAATCCCAGAATTACTCTTTATGTGACAATAATATATAAAGGGGAGGGAATTCAAAAAGACATTGTTTGTGTGACGCACTAGTTACTATGTGAACTGTTTTTGTTGTTATTTTTTTTTAATTTTTACCCAGTGTAACAGAATTTGGCTAAAACAACCAGATTTGCATCTCAAATGCATGTTTTACACTTAAGTGTATCTGCGCTGCAGATTTAGCTATTTTAGCCTCATTGTATGATATTAGCTCTCAGTAATTACTGTTTCACATAAACACTGATTCTTTCTGAATACTCCTTAATGTACAAAACACAACACGAGGTCACGTAGTACAGGGTTTATAACAGATTATGCTTCAGCTTTTGTTTTTAATTGTCCTCCTTTTTGTCTTACTTTCTGTTGATATAACGTGTATTAATATGGGATGTGTAATGGTAATAATGACCTTGCTATATGTTAATGATATGTATCTTAACAGTCTGTAAATTAATGAATTATTAAACCTATTCATAATAAACAGTACATGAAGACACAAGACTAGCCGAGATTTTCGTAAAGGAGCAAAGTGTGCTGGTAAGTAGTATCTTGGTTTCAGTGCTGCAAGTCATGATATCACTGCTTCTGTGCATTAATATTTGACTGCTTCAACAAATGTATTTTACAAGTACATTAAGGTACTTCTGAGTGTTGTCTTCTGCGTTAGAACTACATATCTAGATAAAGATGGACAATAAGTCTTCCATTTATTGTCTTACCACAAGTACAAGTATGCATTCATCAGACATTAACCAAAACTCCATCATGCCTTTATGCTTACATGTGCTATTCGCCTCACTACTGTTTGGATCTTTTAATGGCTTTGCTCTATCACATTGCATGAGGGATAAAACAGATTGCAAACAATTGTGGTAGAATGTCATTCTTCTAGTGCATCAACCTACTGCAAAGTGAGCCTCTGTGTAAAAAAAGAAGAGTAAACAGCACACCCATTTTAATACAACAAATGTATTTTTATTATTATTTTTGATAATCAGCAAAAACTGACTATGATCAAATGTCTATCTGTTGAGGAGAGCTAGGAGTAAATGTAGTGACTAGCCATACCACACAGTATGGATGTACTTTTTCTGAGAATTAAACTCACTTTGGCATGACAGAACTTGTGCATCTTACAGTCTCATCCTAATAAAATCATACTGCTAGGCATTTGAAAATACAGGATGAGAAAAATTCTATGAAGCTATGCTGCCCTCAGTTTTTGAATGTCATATTCACTCTCAATACCACTTTTGCCACAGTGTGTTTGCGGAACAGGTCCTGATCCAATAATTATTATAGAATGGTAGCTCATTAGTATGGAAAAATTTGCACACTGATTGGTTAGCCCAACCAGAGTGCCTGTTGTCAATCAAGCATATACCAATAGAAAAAGTCTGGTCGCTGAAGTGTGACTGGACTTTCTTCTGTTAGTATGTGCTCCATGTTCAGTGCTTAGATTTTTGGTTAGATAACAACAAACTAGGAGTCAGAATAGTGACCCAACACTCTTTTTTTTTATGTTACAAAATGAAATGCTTTCGTCCTGGTATCTAGATGTCTAAATACTAAATACCAAGATGAAAGCACTTAATTATGTAACAATAAAAAAGAGTGTTGGGCACTGTTCTGGCTCCCAATTTGTTGTTTTTTAGTTTATGTTTGCCTTGATTCTAACATTTTCAGCTAGAGGTTGATAGGTATGTACAGAGGGCAGAAAAAAATCAGGTACCTTCTGCAAAACTAAGGAAACGTACCTGATTTTCCTTGAATTTTTGCCCTGTCTCTCTTGTACCCCCTAACTGCCTGGATTTTAAAGCTTTTTCTTATTAAAAAAAAAAAAACGAAACAACAGAGATCTTCCTTTCTCCATTGCTTGCTTTCCAAAGCACTGATGTACTGCACAAGTGTGGGGACACGTATGCGCAGTACATCAACAAGGTAACAAGATGGAAGAATGCAAAAACAATGTGGAAGAACACCGCGGCACCATTATATAAATACATTGAGAAAAGTAAGTAATTTCTTTCTTAAATAATGTCATTGTATAACACCAATAACCGACGAGTGGTTGTGGTATATTGAAGATTTATCCACAGTTGCCTTTGTTTAATCACACCAACCATAGGTAAATCTTCAATAAACCATAAACTACATCCACTCATCGATTATTGCTATATTATTGGAGTGTTCTAAAGGAAATGTAGATGCATCAGTACTGCGAGAAAACTGAACATTTGAGTCAAGGAGAAGTCAATAAGCATGCCATTTATAAACCTTGCTTTCTGCAGGAGATTTTATGATGTGTGCACTGTCTTACAAAAGGTAAGTGAAAACTTACAGCACTGGATAAGGATTTTTTTTCCATTATACAGAAGTAACCTAGACTTATCAATGAATGCTGGTATTTGGGCTCTTAAAACGTAGATGCACAGGGTGAAACTCTGCAGTGCATTTCGGGTTAAGGGATAGAATGGACAGAGACAGGGATTGCAGAGAGCAGGAAAGGCTCATCTCAGCCCTAGAAATGAGGGCACACTCCAAGGCAGTTACTCTTTAAGAAAGAAAAAGTAAGAATGTGTTTTTTTAGGCTGTTTTAATAGAAGTTGGAAAATACTGCAAGACCACAGCAATCCTTTCATGATCCATGGTTGTTTAATGCAGTCTAAACAACCTTTACAAGAAGATCAAAACATAAAGAACAATAAGACAAACTATGCATATACACTTGCATGTGTGTGTGTGTGTGTGTGTGTGTGTGTGTGTGTGTGTGTGTGTGTGTGTGTGAATGTAAAATGTCTAACGATTGAATGAATGCTCAAGAAAGTGCATACAAAAGAGTGATTTTTTTAGATTGAATCTTGAAAGATTGAATAAGAAAAAAAAATTTGCTAGGGGCAAGTTCTTCCTATACTTCTATCCCCCTGCTAATCATATATACCAACTCTGAGATCTCAGAACAGCAGGATAAGGGCAAATTTCTAGACCTTGCTGTAATGCAATCTCACATGGAATGCAGCCGGCAAGCTGAAAAAAAAAACAGTTTGTAAGAGTATATGCTCTTAGAGAGTTTAACTATATATATATATATATATATATATGTAATATATATGTATATGTATATACACATGGCTGTAGATAGGTATAGATAAACAGATTGATGGATGCATAGATAAAAATTATTACACACACACACACACACTCACAGATATATATATATATATATATATATATATATATATATATATATATATATATATATATATATATATATATATATATCTGTGTGAGTATGCAGTACGATCGATCCAGAATAGATTATATATGGTTTTTTCAGTATGGCTTTGGCATGCAGCACTTCTGAGCATGGCTTCCTTTTTTATATACAAATCTTCTTCCGTCACATGGAGTTACAGTACCAGTTAAAAAATTAAAAAGCTATAGAAACCTCTTCAAAACTCAGCAGAAACACAAGGCAGACCATGCCATTTAGTATTTCTGAAGAACGTATCTTTATTTTTTTATTTTTTACAGATCTCTATGCCTTTAACTGTTAAAATGTTCATGTATTCACCCTGGCAGGAACAGACGGAATTGTTTTAGAGCACTCAAGACTTTTATGTTCATGCCAGAAGCTGCTGATACAATGGCTCACGAGACACAATGCAAATGATTCCATTATAAGGAAAGTTATTGTGTCAGCAGGTTTGCTACATGATTTATGCTAAACTAATGATGAAAGCTTTTCACATTCTTCTATTGCAGGCAAGGAGACTGATAAAAGTAAAAACAAGCCAGTATTTACAAATGTTTAAAGTACAAAGTCACGTTAGATCCTGTGATAAGCTTTTTGACCTTTAGACAGTGATACTTTTTAGCATTTTGAAAAATTATAGCACAGTCATTTATTAACATAAAATCAAAGTTCCAAGAAGTAATATGAAAAGGAGGTATGACCCTATCATATGTGAGTGTTAATCTTGAAAGCACTGTGGTGTGTTAAATATATCATTCCTTGAATTGCCAGCACAGCTATTTAAGATGCATAGAGAATAATAGAAGCAGTAGAAACTTCTGGGAAAATAAGTAAAATTGTGAGCATCTTCTGACTAATGACAGATGAACAGCCTGGATTAATATTTGAGAGCTACAGTCAGGACATCGTTTAAGTCTGTTTTGGAAAAAAAGAAACTCTTCAAACCATAGCAATTAAAAAGAGGGGGGGGGGCAATCACTGAATGCCGACATCAAAACACATGTGCATATCTTGTGGTCAGTCCATTTAGCCAGATTGTACTATTAAAGACAGATGAATCATTATGTATATTCGCACCATTGTGATGAATCATTTTTATTTTCGGGGGCAAATCACATAGATTTTGCGTTTTGCAAGGATGTTCCTGGCTGAGTTCTGTCTTAGATCTTGGTGCACTTGCTAATGGACTTTTGCTTTCTTACAATAAAAAAAAAAAAAATCTTCATTGATAGGTATATTCTGCAAATATTTAACACAGTGCTGTATGTGGTATATATAGTATGCAAATCTCCAAGCACATGCAAAACTTCCTGTTAGATTACCCTTAATCTGATTTTACCTGGAGTCATAATTTTCTGTTGCGTCATCACAATCCTTTTCCATGACAGTATAGTCATTTCATTAGGACTGTGTGTAAAAGGAAGGAAACAGAGAAATTCAACAGAAACAAAGATTTTGTTTAAACAAGTTTTTATAATAAATAACTAACAAGAAATCTTCCTTCTAATATTTTTTATAAATAAGCAGAATTATGTCAAAATATGAGTTTTCATCAGCTCTTTAACATATGCAATATTAAAGGAAAGAAAATAGGCACAGATATGTGGTTTATACTCTATCTTAGAGTCAGAAGGGCACATTACGAAGACATCCTGAAAATGTGTAGTGGTTCCAGAGATTTTTTGTGGTTATGAACCCACTAAGCAAGGACTGATTAGCAGACTGGCTAAATGGAGGGCTGGCAAAGGAAAGTAGACTGAGTGGCTGAGGGCCTGCTTTTGTGAGAGTGGGGTATCAGGAGGAATCTGAGTTTTCATCACAGAACTGTCTCAGTGCAATGGTGAGGAACGAGGTCTGGAAGCATACTAAATGGATGTTTGTAGAAGGAAGTATGCATGTCTTGGTATTCCGGTTTTACCTGTGTCTAAGGATTAGAAACAGGGAGTTTTGTTATCAGCTATATGATGATCTTGGGGAGCAGGACTGATCATTTCTCACTCTCGTTCTCTGCTGGCAAAGTGCCCACGAAGGCAGGATGCTGAAAGGCAAATCTCCCAGAAAAGGGAGACCTTCACAGAGAGTGAAGTGAATATAGGAGGGCAGCAAACAATAACTGGAAAGAACATGAAGAATGGTGGCCCACTGGGGCCAAGGAGAGTATACCAAAACACAAAAGTCTTGGAAATGGGAGACATGCAATTGTTTAGATATGTGTCCACCATTACAGATTGCACCTCATAGTTTTCTGTCACTGAAATTATAAATGTTTTTGGAAGTTTGCCAATTTTACATGGAATGGGCTCTCAGCTATACAAACTGGATCACATAAAATTAGATATCAAATGGGGTGATGCTGTTTTTCCCTAATGGAAATGGCATTTCAAGAACTTGCACAGTATTCTGATGACTATGGCACCCATTGTTGCTTCAAATATGGATTGTAATAAAGATGCTATACTAACACACACATGTACCTTCGTGCACAAATATATCTATTATTATTAAAGTTAAGTTAGCTAGCAGAACTAAAAAGAGAGAGAGAAAGAAAAAGATTGTAGAAAATGAAAAAAAAAAGGGGAGGGTGAAGTCAATTCATCTCAGCCATATGCTCCACGGGCCATCTGATTTTCCCTAGCCAAGTATCAATTTAAAAGGGAACAGGAGCAGTGTTTCAGAAGAGATCCTGTCCTCCTATTTTGAAGAAAACATAGCTATAGATACAACTGAAAGTGATTTAGGCACATGTTTAAAGATCACCACAAGAAATAGGCATCCATGCAGGAACTGGCTGCCTTCTCACATGGAAGATTTTCTGCTTTATTTTTGCAGTACTTAGTATGTAAATGGCAGTATAATGTACATTTTCTTATAAAATACGCAAGATAAAATTACAGGAATATTTAGACTGAACATAGTTTTGTTATACAAGTAGTGGATTTTAGATATTTGTGATTACAGTATGCTCATTTGTTAGTGGGTACATAGACAGGAAAACTTTAATAAGAAGATCTATGAAACAGAGATGTTCTCTGAATCCATTCTTATAAACACTGGTTAAAGAGTAGGTTGTAGAAAGGTTGAAATCACATTTATTTTACAGTGCATGTGGTTTGTACAGAAGGTGAGGAATCCTGACGTTTGATATAGGCTGATTATTTAATAGTATTGGTGAAGAATAAGGAATGGATAACAAAGTACTGCAGGTTTTGCAGCAGTGATCGGAACAAGTGGGTTTCAAAATGAATCCATACACGACTAGAGACATTGGCTGGATAGATAAATTGGATTGCATTAGTTCTTAAATGAAACTATTGTAACTCTTGGAGCCATTTTTGGTAAAGGTGACAGACAGTGAACTGGCAAAAAGTTCAGGTATCCTGGAAAATTACTGAAGATTTGGGGAACATCTTTAAGATGCCCTTTTGTACGAGATGGAGGAGTTTTAATGAGGGATGTTGATAGGATATGGGAGATATCTGTTTGATCAGCTGGAGTTGGATTTTTTGAGGATTTACTCTTCAGATATTTTGTGTTCCTTGTATTTGTTTTGTGTTTCACAGATGTTTAAAGTTAAGGAGGAATGTTGAGTGAGTTTTTTTATTGACTGAATGTAAAATATAAAAAATGTGTGGTGTTATGGTGGGATCACTACTAAATCTCGAATTATGGAATCTCAAGACTCTGAATCCCGAAGACCAGAATCTTGAGATTCCGTAATATCGAAAATAAAAAACAAACTTTTTTAAAGCGTATGCAGGGGGCAAGCCCCCCTGCACCTCCACACCCCCTGCAACTTAAATATACCAACTCCGATATCACACCATAGTGGAGTGAACAGCAAAATAATGCTATGCAGTGTGAAATGGAAATTTTGCCTTTCACTCCACTGTAGTGAGATCTCGGAGTTGGTATATTTAAGTGCAGGGGGTGTGGGGGTGCAGGGGGTTTTGCCCCCTGCATATATGTTTCTAAATGTTTTGTCTCTTTATTTATTTATTTTTTATTTCGGTATTACGGAATCTCGAGATTCTGGTCTTTGAGATTCAGAGTCTCGAGATTCCATAATTCGGGATTTAGTAGTGATCCCATTATGGTACATGGAAAAGAAAGGAATGTGAGTTCAGGGTTCTCCAGATCATCTGCGCTTATACAAACAGATAAGCCAGCTATTTTTGTTTTACTTTATTTTATTTTTATTTCTTTATTTAAAAAAAATATATATATACTAATAGAAAATGTTTGCATGCTGCCATTGTAGGTAACCGATATTAAACAGGTGGGTGGGAAAAGTTCTCAGATGAGACTTGGTGGAGGTAGTATTAAAAGTGGATGCAACAGGTTAGGAGGACTTCAGCCTTTTTGTTTGGAACCTGGTACATGATGAATTACCTAATAAACCTGAAATTTAATATAAAGGTAAATGTCAACATCTATGTAAACTTCAAGGTAAATGGTATCTTTACATATGATCCATGGCTAACTGGACATCCACTAACTCTCCACTACTATTCCTTCCATGTTAGATTACCCAAGCCAATTTTCCATTAGGTGACTTGACTGCAAGATCACAGTTCATGCAGCAAATGTACTTAACCTTTCTTCCTTACAGGTATTACTCTTTTGCATACAGTTCCATGATCATAGAATTAGTATTTTTAAGTAAGCGGGTATTAAGACAACTTCGTTCACATGAGTGTGTAGGTGACTTGCTCCCATGCAAAAGAATGACAGTAGTTGTCTTGTATTGGTAGTTAATTTTGTGAGGTAATTTTCAATCTTTTCAGATAAATGTGTTTGCATTTGGTAGCTTGGGAGTCCACCCTTGTTTTTTTTTTCAGAATATTAAGAGAATCACATAATTTGGGGCAGCCATATCTCATATACCAGATTTAAAACGTTTGATTTATACAACAACAAATGATCACCTCATGGACAGTACGGCGGTTATGTGGTAAGAACAGTGCATCACAGCTGCTGTTTATGGTATCAAATCTGACCTCTGGTTACTGACATTGCAGAGACTTGTAGGATTTCCCTGTGGTTGCATGGGCTTTCTCTTAGTACACTGGTTTCCTTCCACCGCACAAAATCATGTTGATTGGCTGATCACACTAAATAATAAATGTATCAGTCTTTGCATTTGTAGCCTGGGAAATAGCTGAGAAGGATCTGAGAAGAACCAGTTCACTGACTACTTAGCAAATAAAATGTATTATAAAAAATAACATTATGCATGAATTGTATCCAGAGGACTATGTGATGCCACAGACTGCTTATTAGGTTATTGTTGTATAGAGTTGGTTGACTGGGGGAGCTGCTGTTTTTTATGATATGTTATAGGATAATAATAATATTAACTGAAGAGAAGTTCAAAAATATGCCTAAAAGTGCATAATTTTTTTCCTGAACATTCACAATTTGATATAAATTACTGTTTTATGTTTTCTAAGTTAAAATGTATTAAGATTTTCAGTACATTCCTCCCCACAATAGTTATTGTTAAGTGCCATGGGATCTTTTAACATCCACCTGAGTTAAGACAGAAAGGAGCACGGATTAACATCTCATCCAAAGTACAGCACTTAAGGAGTGCAGTAACTCCCTTAATACTGTACCGCAGTTTCATTATCCATGCATGAATCTAAGCATGTCTTATGGGGAAGGAACTGAACAGCCTTCTAATATTGTTGGCATTAAATAGGGCATCTGTGCAAAATGTACAGCCAATAACACTGCTATGTGCATTTTTTATTGTCTGACCTGCATTTCAAAATTATTTTTCTTTTAAGTAACAGATGACATTAAAAAATGAGAACAGTTCCCAGAGTAGCTGTGCACATGGGAGCAGCTGACACTCTTCTCTCCATGACTATTGGTTTACTCCAAAATAAAGAAAAATAGTTTTCATAGTACAGGCTTCCTGTACAATGTCAACAGGGGGTAGATGAGGTGACTGTAGGTTGCATGCACAGTAACGATGATAGCTATAGCAGATAAGATGAAATGGCCAGAAAGAGATGGAAAACTAAAGGAGCAGATGCAAAATTAAAATCAGAATTTCAGTCCCAGTCTATAACATGTTATGTAAGAGGATCAGTCCCAGAGAAATTACTGGTTGATACAATTTATCATTGAGTTCCTTTCCTTCATCCTCCATTACTTCATCTTTCAGATTTAGCTGTCAGAAAAGGAGAGAGATGAACAAAATAAAATGTAAACTAATCTGGTAAGTCTCAAATCTTTACTTGGGATGAGAGTGCCAAAAGTGTAGAAAGTTAGCTGATTTAATCTTTGCAGTACTTTAATATTTCTACAGCAATGACCCACTTTAGGAGATACTCCTACAAATCTATGCATTTATTCAACAGCATTGCAATGCCAAATATATGTCCCAAGAGCCTTTGCTACCTAGCACTGGCAGCTTGCACTTCCATACTAGAAGGGCTGAGAAGACCAATTAAGTGCAAAGAATTTCATCTCTCTGGGTATAACAAATCCCAGTGGAGCTACACAGCATGTAACAAATCAGAGTGTACACTCACAGGAATAATACTAGTTCATAATTCCACTGCTTGAGTTTCCTGTTCATATAATTCATCTCGATAGGATACATGGAAAAACACATCTTGTTAGGGCTACAGAATGTAACAGGTTTGTCTAAATTAGTCAAAATATGAACTCATTAACCTAAATCTTTATCAGACCTTCACAACGTTATGTGTTGTAGCACTCTTAATTAATTTGATGAATAAATTAACTAGCTGTCATGTAGCAAGATGAAATGGAAATTGTGTATTAATCACAATATGTAGCTGGGCTGAAGGCATTGCTCATGAAATGATAGCATTAAGCAATGAACTTTAAAAGGGAACATATATGTACTGATTCTCCATATAACCTTGAAAATATTATTTAGTCTTCCTATATGTTAGTTTTTCAAGCTGTACACACAGAACGATGAAGATTAACATATAGACCATTTCTGCAGTATATTATATGAGTATATCGATTGTTATTCTTGTAAATAAGCTTGGCTGAAACAGTGTCTAGTTTTGCACCTTGGTGCAAAATTTTCCACAGATGATATCCATGCACACAACAGCCTATCTTATTAAAAGGACTTCAGGATTCAATATTTGTGTATACTGACAACTTTGAAAATATACATTTTTTACTACAGTCATTAAGTCCAGCTATACCAGCATTCTTCTCTTTAAGCATATTTCTTTATTGACATCTGATGGTAAAATATGGTCCCTGAGTATCACTTTAGCTGCTGCTTGCTTAAATATAGACTGCTATACACCATATAATATTAAGCTACCTCCATGGTGTAGTGTAATAAAGAATGACTGTAACCCAGATGACCAGTTTTCAATTAGTGGGCAAGGTAGTAGAGAAGCCTTACAGGAACACATGGAAGCAAATAAGTAGTGCTGGCAAAACCATCACTGGTGGGCACTGGCAGTGTTCTATGAGAATAGACAGTGGTGGGTACAGGCAGTGTTCAGTGAAAACAGCGATTGGTGGGCACTGGCAGTGATCTATAAGAACAGCCAATGGTGGGGACTGGCAGTGATCTATGAGAAGAGCCATTGGTGGGAACTGGCAGTGTTCTATGAGAAGAGACATTGGTGGGCAAATCCGGTGTTCTATGAGAAGAGCCATTGGTGGTCACTGGCAGTAATCTATAAGAACAGCCATTGGTGGGCACTGGCAATGTTCTATGAGAAGAGACATTGGTGGGCACAAGCAGTGATCTATGAGAAGAGCCATTAGTGGGAACTGGCAGTGTTCTATGAGAAGAGACATTGGTGGGCACAAGCAGTGATCTATGAGAAAAGCCATTGTTGGACACTGGCAGTGATCTCTGAGAAGAGCCATTGGTGGATACTGGCAGTGTTCTATGAGAAGAGACATTGGTAGGCACAAGCAATGATCTATGAGAAGAGACATTGGTGGGCACTGGGAGTGAACTATGAGAAGAGCCATTGGTGGGTACTGGCAGTGTTCTATGAGAAGAGGCATTGGTGGGCACAAGCAGTGATCTATGAGAAGAGACATTGGTGGGCACTGGTAGTGAACTATGAGAAAAGCCATTGGTGAGTACTGGCAGTGTTCTATGAGAACAGCTCCTTCCAGAGGAAGGTGAGGTACTGCAGCTTCTGTGACTTGGTATTCAGAAAGTACAATTCTGCTAAATAATGCACAAATATTGCAGAAGGGAACAGTGAGCATGCAGAAATGTTCACTCACATTGGTTCCTGCATATCAGGTATTGCAACTCTCTTCTCAACTTTTTAATTTCTCCAAATCTTTTGGGCTTCTAATATCATGACGGGAATGGACTCCATTCCTAAGTCTTTGTCCTTAAGTCCTAAGTACTAAGGAATCAGTACTGCAAAACTAAACAAAGATATACATTTTGCGCCTCAAGAGCAGGGTCAGTCCACCCAGGCATTCTGCCTGTATACTTTATGAGAGTGAAGCTATTACATTAGCAGTATTTCTTAGTAGTTCTCAGCGTGCTAATAAAACTGACTGTTGTAGCCTTGTGTCCCCCCCCCCCCAGCTAGTGCAGTAATCCTAACTGTCCAATAGACAGTATACATTTAATTCAGATCCCTGTGACTAAATTAACCATCAAGCAGCCCTCTCAGTGCTTTCTGCCTTAGTTTGTATCACTTGGAGGCCCACCTGTTTATTTGCATCTCTATACATTCCCCTTCATTGCTAATGTATCTCCCTACTCTAATCTGTGCACAAACTGGTTATAGTCAATGTGAAGACACACTCCCAACCTTAATAAAGTTTGCTGTCTCTTCTCTCCTTCACTTTACAGGTAGTTTGAATTCTTACTTACCCCCTCTGAGGCCTTTACTGATGGTTTTCCACTGATTGCCTCTCTGGTTTCTTTGCATTCCACTTGGTTTACACCCCTTGTGCTATCTCCCGCTCCCAATACTAAGTCTATATTAGAATCCTGCTAAGCATGGAGCCATCTTTAAATTTCTAGTCTCCCACCAGGACACAAGTGCTCCTCAGCAATTGCATTCTGCTTGCTGGTAAGCCATTAGACCTCAGGAATTTGTTTAAAGTGTTCAGATTTAATACTTACATTTTACTCTTGTCTTGGTGGGCTCTGCCCCACTCCGTTCAATCTCTCTAACGCTCGGGCTCTCTCCTGACCTGCCCCCTATTCCCTCCCACCCCCGCTACCTCTACATTTATAGTAATCACAGCCACATCCACAGCTCAGACTCACATCACCTCCACCAATCACAGCTCCTCAAGTCAAATCACATTATACCACACCAACTTGCTCCACAAAAAAATACACCCAATCACTGTCATTCCCACTAGGCATTTTTTACGTCATCCACACTACTTACCCATCCACATATAGTGCAACCCTATAATTCCTATTCAGACCCCCACCTAGTACCAACTTAAACTTTATAACCATGACTATCACACAACTAAGTCTAGTCTGTCTTCTCATAATTCTTTATAACACCACAAGATATCACTCTAGCAATATCCCTAAACTTAATAGCACAACACAACATTATGCACTCTCATATACAGACACCACACATTATAATAATATCTGCCCACAATTGTTCAAGAACAACATAATGGACCAATTCAGAAACAAACACATATGCTCTCATTCCTACTCCAAAAAAACACAATACTTTCTCACACTCCTCACCAAACTCCAACATCTGTATCACCATTTTAACACCAGGCTCACCATAAGTGGGGTTATCCACCCCAACCCAGGCCAAAGTCCATCCTGTCCAACACAAACTGCTCCAACACAAATATCAGAACATAATGCCCCCACTATCTTCATTCCTGGGCAAATCAACAACAGCAGCAAAACCAACCATCTTTTAATGCTAAATATTAATATTAGAAGTATCAAAAATAAAATACCTGAACTCCAGGCCACAAGAGCACACTACTCCCCAGACATAGGTTCATAGGTAGGTACAAGGCTATCTGCCTGAAGGCATTTATAAACCTAGCCGGAATGTGTTGGTTTTCGCCTCCCCCTTAGATTAGTTCTCTGTGCCTCTGTCCAGCAGAGCCATTGAAACAATCCCTGGGGTAAACTTTCTGTTTCCCATTCACTCATCAAGGTTTCTCTTGAAGAGGGTTAGCGAGGAGCTCTGCCTAATGTAGATTGGAATCTTGTTCCAGAGCATGGGGAGTCTCTGGGACAGGAATCTCTCCCTCCAGCACGTCCTATTTATTGTTGTGGTGAGGTTTAGATCCCTGGAGCATGTGGCACGAGGAGATATGGTTTTTTTTAGGTGGAGCATGTCCATCAATTCTTGGTTGGACATGGCTTTGTATGTCAGGCAGAGATCACCTCTGAGTAGGCGGTATGCAACTGAGTACAGCTGGAGTTTCTTCAGTCGAGCTGCATAGGGCATCTGCTTGAGGCCAGTGATCCTCTTGGTGAGGTACTTCTGTGGTCTTTCCAGTTGTTGCAGGTGTCTTGTAAGGTACATCCCAAATGGGGCATTGTACTCTATGATGGGTCTGATGAGTGATGCATAGAGGGGCCCAATGACCTCTTTTGATCTGGATGCAAACCCTTTTGTGATTAGGTGGGCCACATAGAAGGATTTTCTAACCACTTTGTAAATGTGATTATCAAAGGAGAGGTTACTACCTACTTGGGTCCCCAGATCCCTTATTACGTCTTCCGTATTTAGGGGGCTACCACCTATGTGGTAGTTTGTGGGTACTTTGTTTTTTCCAAAGGGGATGACTATGCACTTTTTGGCATTTAGCTTGAGGCCATGGTTTTGACACCAGGTATCTGTCTCAGTGAGACCCTTTTGGAGGATGTCTGTGCCAGCCAGAGAGTCAATTATAGCCCCTAGTTTGCAGTCGTCTGCGAACTTGGTCAGCAATAGTCCTCCTGTGCTTGCCTGTACCTCTGAGAAGTATATGCCGAACAGGAGGGGTCCTAGGACTGAGCCCTGGGGAATACCACTTGTAACCAGTTTAGAGTCAGATCTAGCTCCCGCAACTCTTACCATGTAAGTTCTGTCCATGAGCCAGTTGGCAACCCATCTCATGACATACGGGTTTATGTTCAGGCTGGTGAGCTTGTCTATAATACCTGAGTAGGGAATGGTGTTGAAGGCCTTTGCAAGGTCTAGGTAGGCTGTGTGGACCACCTTTCCCTATTCTATAGCCTTGGTAACTGTCTTAAAGAAGTCCACCAGGTTTAGGAGGCATGATCTGCCCTTAAAGATGAACTGGGTAGGGTCCAGTGTTTGGAGGTTTCCAGTGTCTCTGCTAATGAGATTCATTGATAATGTGCTCCATAGTTTTGCAGACCAAGCTAGTCAGGCTTATAGGGTGATAGTTCCCGAGGTCTGTTGTGGCTCCACCTTTGTGGACTGGAATAACCATTGCTGTGTGCCACTCTCTGGGCATGTAGCCTGTTGAGAGGCTGAGTTTAAACAGTTTGTTTAGGTGAGGGGTTAGTTCATCTTTGAGCTCATGTAGGGCACAGCCTGGGACACCATTCAGTCCCATTGATGCTGTGTTTTTGGGTTTGGAGAGGGCTGTTTTAACATGAGTGTCTGTGATTTCAGGGGCACTACATTTTTCTGGTATAGTTATGGGCCCTTTTGGGGGTGAGAGGGGGGGGTGAAGTTTGCACTGAACCTATCTGCCAGGATGTTGGCTATATCGGTTGGTTCAGTGTATTTTGTGCCATTCTGCACTAACTCCGAACAGATCTGAGAATTCCCACTTAGATTCTTGACATAGCTAAAGAATGCCTTGTGGTTATCTTTGGAGTCCATGGCAATTTTTCTTTCGAAGCTAGCCTTGTATGATTTTATGAGGAAATGTAGTTTCTTGCTGATACTGATGATGTCTTCCCTTCTTGGGATTTTACTCTTTTCTGTACTAGTTCCTTTTTTTATTTTATAGCTTGTTTATGGCAGGGGTCCACCAGACTGGTTTCCTTTTCTTGGAGGAGTGAGTCTTGGTTTTGTTTGGGATAGCACGATCCATGCATTCTTGTAGGTCCCCGTAGAGTGCATTATTAAAGGATTTTGGAGCTTGGACAGCGTTATCCTTTAGCATGGGGGCTTTGAAACTTCCCAACACGGTCTTAAGTAATGTGAAGTTTGCTTTTGAAAAGTTTTTCACGGTGGTTTCTTTGACTGGGGGTGGTGGCGGAATGTGGATATCCAGAGTGATTAGTTTATGGTCAGATCTAACCAGCGAGGGGTTGACCTTCCGTGTGGAACACCGGTTGCCCATGTTGGTGATGACCAGGTCCAATATGTTGTCACCTCTGGTGGGGGTGTTGACCAGTTGATCCAAGGCATTTGAGTTTATAAATTCTAGGAAATGTTGGGCAAGGGAGTTTGTACTTGAGTACTTCTCCCAGTTAATGTTTGGGTAATTGAAGTCACCCAATATCAGGGTGTTTTGTAGGACCTTTATGTTTCCCAGTGTTTCCAGGAATGTGGAGTGTGGGTCCTGGTACATAGTGGGTGATCTGTAGCAAGCTATAATTTGAATAGCAGTTTTGCTCATTGTTAGTTGCATGTGGATGATCTCTGAAGCATCGTGCTGTGCCACTAACCTGGAGGTGTGGGCATCCTTGATGAATATGGATACTCCCCCGCCTTTTGTATTTCGGTCTGGGTTTTGTGGCCAAAATGCATGGTATGAGTTGTAGCCTGGTAGTGCTGGGGTGCTCTCTGGAGCGTTAAACCAGGTTTCTGTTACTGCACATATATCGATTTTCTCCATACTGAGGAGTGCCTTGAGTGTGTGCATTTTGAGGTTTAGGCTTCTGGCATTGAGTAGCATTACCCTCAGTTTTTTGTTACTTGTGCTATTTAAGGCAGTGGGTTTGTCTTTTGAGCCTTGCCTAAAAAAGGCACTATGGGGGTGGCAAGAGCTTTGGCCAGTATTCAAATGCCTCAGGGTGACAGGTGCAAGCCATCTCTAGAGAAGCAGTGTGGCTTGTCGAGCATGTCATCCCAGGCTGACAGACACTGGATCCCCTTTGAATGACACCATAAACTTAGCCAATTGTTGAAATTGATAATTTTTTCTCTATACCATGGTATCATTCTTGGTGAGGGCAGGATACTACTCAGGGTCAGGGTCATACCGGCCTGGGCTACGTGATCAGAGAGCTTTTCCATGTCTCTTTTCATGTAGTCCAGGGAGGTACGGCTCAGGTCATTCACACCAACATGGACAATGACAGAGTCATATTTGTACTTGTTCTGGAGTGACCTGAGTGCTTGTGTTATGTGGCGGATCCTGGCACCTGACGGGCAGCTAATAGTAACCTTCTCCTTGTTCAGCCTAGTGAGTGGGACGTCAGTGTGCCTGACTATAGAGTCACCTATTACTAGTGTGTTGGGTATGTTATTTTGCCTTAAGGGCTGTGATTGTGTGGCACACTGGTTTTGTAAAGTATGTGTTTCATGGTTTGTGTTGGGGGGTGGAGGTTGCGTGGATGTCTGCTTTGAAGGTTTCTATTGCTTCTGCAGATTTTTATTTATAGCCTCCGAGTATGTTTTTGTGTATTTATGTGTGTTTTTTGCCGGTGCTGGTTTCATTAGTCTAAGTGAGACTGGTGGTATGATGCAAGTAATTTCCTTCTCCTCTTGACTGCCTGGTTCAGTATTGGGTTGAGAGAGCTTAGCCTCCAGTTTGGCTGTATAATTGTATCTCTTGCATGTATTAGTGTTTGGTGGAAGGAGCACGCTTAATTAATTTGATGAATAAATTAACTAGCTGTCATGTAGCAAGATGATATGGAAATTGTGCATTAATCACAGTATGTAGCTGGGCAGAAGGCATTGACTGTGTACATGAGGCAATTGTAACATTGCCTCAAAATGCCCAAATTCACCAGTTGGACTGGAGAATACACCTGAATCTGCCCTTGCCTGGATAGGTACAGTGAACTGTTTTACTGATTGGCTGGTAAGGTCAAACAGAGAGCCTTGTCCTTCTCTACAGTATAGGGGAAGTCTAGTGCTAAGGTTTATTAGTGCTTGCTATGAGTTTTGAGTAAGTGCCGGTATGGGAAGTGAATGGTTTGAGTGCTTAAGTTGAAAGTTTGTCTAGTTCCAAGGAAAAAATTGAAGAGTAGACTTTGTGGAGCCGGGAATAGTTATACCCTAGCTAACCACCCTAGCTAACTGGCGCTGCCCAGTGTGCAAAACCGCACAAATGCGGGTTTTATAGCAGGGAAATTAAAGAGATAGAAATTAGCCCAAAATGGCCAATAAACTACTAATTTCTGGGCTGAATCCACTCCTCCAGGGACAGATAGGCTGCTCAAAGCTCTTTCTCTCACAGTGAACAGAGAAACTTCCTTCTATCCAAGTAAGGTATGGGCAAACACAGAAACTTGTAACATAGCCCTGAATTCGGCACTAACCTGAAAACTGGACTATACTAGCTTAGAAAGGTGGGAAAACAAGTTTTTTTTTTTTTGTTTTTTTTCAGAAAATAAAGCAGATACAATCAAAAAAACACTTTAAATGCACAGAAATGGCTATCACACTTGAGTGTGTAGTCTACAACAGTTAAACAGGTAAATTTAAACATAAAAATGACTTTGTTAATATGCAGGCAGTAAAATAAGTACAATATGTAGCTGAAACAAGCTTTTTAAATTATAGAAACTCTAGAAAATGGGTGTTTTAGGTGGAATTAGCTAAATAGGTTCATAGGTTCATAGGTTCATACTAGGCTATCTGCCCTAGGGCATTTATAAGCCTAGCCAGAGTGTGTGTGGCTTTCACCACCCCTTAGGATGAGAATACTATACCCATTAGTTTGCTGTGCCTCTGTCCAGCAGTGATACAGAGATGATTCCCGGGGTAAACCTACGATCTCCCATCCACTCGTCAAGATTTCTCTTGAACAGAGTCAGTGAGGGGCTCTGCCTCACATGGACTGGGATTCTGTTCCATAGTGTAGGGAGTCTCTGGGTGATTAATCTGTCCCTCCAGCACATCCTATTTATATCCGTGTTGAGGTTTAAGTCTCTTGCTCTCGTGGCTCTGGTGGATTTGGATTTTTTGAGGTGGAGCATGTCCATTAATTCTGGGTTGGACATGGCCTTGTATGTCAGGCACAGATCACCTCTGAGCAGACGGTATGCGACTGAATAGAGCTGGAGTTTCTTCAGTCGGGCATCGTATGACATATGTTTGAGCCCCTTTATCATTTTGGTGAGGAACTTTTGGGGTCTTTCCAACTGCTGCAGGTGTCGGGTAAGGTACATTCCGAATGGGGCGTTGTACTCAATCATTGGTCTGATAAGTGAAGAGTACAGGGGTACAATGACCTCTCCTGATCTGGATGTGAATCCCTTCATGATCAGGTGGGCAATGTAGAAGGTCTTCCTAACCACTTTGGCAATGTGAGTGTCAAAAGAGAGGTTACTGTCAACTTGGGTCCCCAGGTCCCTGATAACTTCTTCTGTGTTTAATGGATTACCACCTATGTGGTAATTAGGGGTTACCTTGTTTTTCCCAAAGGGTATGACTATACATTTTTTGGCATTTAGCTTAAGGCCATGGCTCTGACGCCAGTTATCCATTTCTATGAGACCTTTCTGGGGGATGTCTGTGTCTGATGGAGTGTCAATTATGGTGCCCAGTTTGCAGTCATCTGCAAATTTTGTCAGCCACAATCCCCCTATGTTTGCCTGCACTTCAGAAAAATAAATGCCGAACAAGAGGGGGCCCAGGACTGAGCCCTGTGGGACACCGCTCGTGACCGGCTTAGAGTCTGACATGGCACCAGCAACTCTAACCCTGTGTGTTCTGTCCTTGAGCCAGTTTGCAACCCATCTTGTGACATATGGGTTTACATCTAAGCTGGTGAGCTTTTTGCAGCAAGAAAATGCAGAAAAATGATACTTAATTACTGCAAAGTCTCTCTTTTGTCTTTCTGCTGCTGTAGAACTCTGCAGGGCACCAGGCAGGAGCTTGCTGAGCTGTATACTAGCACAAAAACCTTGCAAATGCGGGTTTTATAGCAGGGAAATGAAAGAGATAGAAATTAGCCCAAAATGGGCAATAAACTACTAATTTCTGGGCTGAAACCACTCCTCCAGGTACAGATAGGCTGCTCAAAGCTCCTTCTCTCACAGTGAACAGAGAAACTTCCTTCTATCCATAAGGTATAGGCAAACACAGAAACTTGTAACACAGCCCTGAATTCAGCACTAACCTGAAAACTGGACTATACTAGCTTAGAAAGGTGGGAAAACAAGTATATATATATATATATATATATATATATATATATATATATATTTTTTTTTTTTTTTTTTTCACAAAATAAAGCAGATACAATCAAAAAAACACTTTAAATGCACAGAAATGGCTATTGCACTTGAGTGTGTAACCTACAACAGTTAAACAGGTAATTTAAACACAAAAACGACTTTGTTAATGTGCAGGCAGTAAAATAAGTACAATATGTAAATGAAACAAGCTTTTTAAATCACAGAAACTCTAGAAAATCGGCGTTTAACTGTTAAAAAATGAAGGCCTGCAGGTGTCAACTCTTTTTTTGGATATGTCCAAAGCATTTGACACAGTCTCGCACCAAATCCTGCTAAACAAACTAAACCAATATCGCCTATCAAATTCCACTCTTACCTGGTTCCAAAGCTACTTAACTGACAGGTACCAAGCTGTGAAATGGGAAAATTCTCTCTCTCCTCCGCTGCCCATAACTATAGGAGTCCCACAGGGTTCTATCTTAGGACCACTACTATTCACAATCTTCACAAATGACCTCCATACCTCCACACAGCATGCATCTATCATTCAGTATGCAGATGACACTACCTTAATCGGTGCTGCACAAAACATACCCACCCTTCTGCAAACAACTCAACTAGCATTCTCTGACGTTGAAAACTACCTTACCAAAGCCCAACTTATCCTCAATCCAAAGAAAACTCAGCTTATGATTATAACCAGTTCTAACAAAAACACTGATAACAATCAATTCACTATCTACTCCACAAATGCTACTCCAATCGCTCCAGTGGCACAGGCTAAGCTACTGGTAATAACCATAGACTCCCACCTAAAATTTGATAGTCATCTCAACTTAACTATTAAAAAAGTACATGCCAAACTGGGATCACTCTACCGTATTAAACCATTTCTTATCAACAACACAAGATCAGTCATTGCTCACTCCCAACTTCTATCCACACTACTCTATGCATCTCCCATTCTGACTAATCTCAACAAAACTGAACTAAGCAAAATGGAGGTCTGATATAACAGAATTGCCTGCTTTGCTGTAAATTGCTCATCTAGAACTCATCACTGTACTGCTTTGAGACAGCTCCACTGGCTTGAACTACCCAACCTCTTAACCTACAATCAGCTCTGCCTCTGCCATTCGATCTATTACCTCCCCAATAAGTGTCCTGCCCCCAAAAACCTAGTACAACATCACTCAGCCAAAAGGCCTCTTAGATCATCAAGCAAACTATTACTAGAAGTCACCAACAGCTACAATAGCTTTGGAGATGCACTATATAGTAGTTCAGTGGCTAAAAAATGGAACTCTGTCCCCACTAGCATTCAAAACATATCATCCAAAGCATCCTTTAAAGACCTCATCAGGCAACATCTCAAGCAAAGTTGGCAGTGCCATGATTGCTCTCCAGGATAGTGAAAGTGGATAAGGTACACATACTAAACCTAGAGTACTTGATAATAATTTTCAATCTTACTCACAAACACTGGCTAATCTACAATGTATGTATTGTACTTGTATACTATGTATGTATTTCAGCTGTACACCACAAATCTATTAATTACCTTTATTTTTTAATTATTTTTGTTTGTTCTCTCCACCGTAACTGTTGATGTGCTGCATACCACTGTATAAACATGTCTTTTGTAATTTGTGTGTATACTGAACATGTCTAAATATCTAAATGTATCTGTACTTTTTCTATGTGGAGCTTTTCTCCCTGGGCCTCTGCTGAAAAAGGGCCTTTTCAGCTCAGTCAGACCCCCCCCCCATTAACAAATGTAAAATAAATAAATAAAGTCAAAGTACGATTAAAGTTCATGATTAAATTTCATAAAATTAGTATCGTTTCACTCTTTGATGTCAGCCAAAAGTGCTCTTCGCAGCACCCACAATGTACCCAGTAATGACTCCTTCTGCAATTCATATGGATTTACATGTATTATAGTAGCATATCTAAATATGATTGTAGACTCTTTTTTTATAAGACCTGTTGCTCCTACTACTATTGGAACTATCTGGGTATCTTTCTCCCACATTGCTCGTTTCTGCTTGCAAATCCTGATATTTTGTATCTTTGTGTCTCTCTGTATGTAGGACACTGAAGTCACTGGGTGTGGCAATTTCAATGATCAATGCTACTTTTATCTTCTTTTCTTGGACTATTATATCTAGTTTTCTAGCACCTGTCTTTTGAACTGTTGGTAATGGATGATCCCATGTGATGTAGACTTCATCATTTTCTATGAGGCTGTGTGGCTCATATTTCCAGTGTTTTTCAGCCACTTCAATACCATAATTTTTGCACAATCCCCAGTGCAACAGTCTTGCCACATTATTATGTCTTTCAGTATACAGTCCTTCTGCTATTAGTATGTCACAACCAGCAATGAGATGTGCAACTGTTTCCAGTTCTGTTTTGCAAACCCTACATTTGTCTGTTTCTCCCACATGTACAATGGACATTGTAAACCAACATGTGCATAGCCCACTATCTTGTGCCACCAATATTAACCTTATATCTCTTGGTTTGAATTCATCACTCCTTAACCATTCCTGCCTTCATTCCTGATCAACATGAGGTTCTTCCAAAAGTTTTCTATACTTGTCACTATATTTATGCAATTTCGACATTTCTTGCCTTCTCATCTGATCCTTCACTTTATATTCTTTGTTTTGTTTTTTGGCACATTCAGTTGCTGCCTGATTTTATCTACTTCTGGTTTGATTTCCTTTCCTGCTTGGTGGTGATATGCTTCTGCTAGATTAAAGCAGAGAAGTCATCTTAGATTTATTCTCCTCATGTTTCAAAACTTTCACTGCATTTGGGTCTTGTGAGGTCAGCAGATATGTGTGGAGTCCCATGATTGCAGATCTATACATGTAATCAATTTCAAGGAGGCCCATCCCTCCTTTGGAACGGGGAATATATAATCTTGGTATGCACTGATTTTTATAAATTATTTGGTAAGCATGAAGCATCCTTCTTGTTTTCCTATCTAATCTATGCAAGACATTTTGGGGCCAGTTAATCACTCCAAAACTGTTTGTTACAACAGGAAGAGCAAATTAGTTTATAGCTTGGATTTTGTTCCTAGATGTCAACACTGTTTTCAGGATTAATTTAAGTCTTCTGAAATATTCCTTACTAAGTTTTATTTGCATTTGTTCATGTTTTATTGTTGATCCTTCATCAATTCTGAAATATTTATAAACTCCTTCTTGCTCAAGTTCTTTTATATCACATTATTGTCACAAATTGATGTTTTCCTGGTGTTGCAGTTTTCCCTGCTTTAAAGGTTGCTTTTGCACATTTATCAAGACCACATGACATTTTTATATCATCTAAAAAAGTTTTGACAACTTGCAGTTGTGCTTTCAGTTCCTCATCTGATGAGCTATACAGTTTTAAATCATTGACAAAGAGAAGATGAAAAGTCTTTACACTTTGTTGTTTTCTAGGAGTCAAATTATAGCCCTGGCCTAAGCTAAGTAGACAGCTTAATGGGTTATGGTAAGACAGAATAGCAGCAGTGACAAAAAATCACCCTGGAATATCCCCCTTTCAATTTTTATCCCTGGGTTAATAATTTGTTCTTTATCATAGCTTAATTGCAAAGTGGTCTGCCACTGTTTCATGGTCAGTGTAATGTAATCAATCAGTGTAGGATGTATCTTATACATTTTTAAGCATTCTTTTATCCATAAATGTGGGATACTATCAAATGCTTTTTTGTAGTCAACCCATGTCATACTTAGATTAGTTCCCTTTTTGCAGTTTTGCACTATGACTTTATTTAACAACAAATGAGTCTTTGTTCCATATGACTTTCTTGTATTGCCCTTTTGTTCTACTGTCATAATTCATAACTGAGTTTTTTTCTAAGTGACTATAAACTCTGCTGGCATCAATTCCCATATATAGTTTATACGTTGTTGGAAGGCAAGTTATTGGTCTATAATTTTTAGGCTAGCTTGCAGGCTCACTCTTAAGTAGCAGCATTGTTTTTCCTGTTGTTAGCCAGGTTGGTGTCTGTTCAGGGTGTGTATATAAATAGTTCTTGCTCATAGCTAAATCTTCGTGCAAAGATGTTAATACTTTTAGCTAAAAGTTAGGTACTGCATCTGGGCCTGGGGTTTTCCAATTAATGGCTTTTCTTAACTTTATTTCAATCTCTTTGGCTGTTACTTCATCCCATTTCATATCCTGTACCTTTAAACTTCTTATTCTTTCTTTAACTTGTTCTATCCATTTAATATCTTTGTTATGTTCCACAGGATCTTCATAGAAATTTCTCCAAAATGTATCTATTTCTTCTTTTTTTTGTGGTCTTTCAATTCCTTTTACCTTGTTTCCCAGTTCTCTATAAAATCTTTTTGGGTCATCAATAAATTGCTTATTTTGTACTTCTCCTTTATATTTATCTTTGAATATTCTAAGTTTTTCCGCCTGTGCTGAAATTTTTAGTTTATTTGTGATAGTGCGTGGTAGAGCCTGGTCTGTACTAATACTGTGCATTGCTTTAATCATATCTATCTTTATTAGTATTTTTGTTGATCAGTTCGTCTTCTATAGCCTTCTAACAGTGACACTTCTTGCCTTAACTGCCTTATAGCTTTCACTATTCGATATTTCCATGGTAGTATTTGATTTCTCCCCTTCTTTTCCACTACCTTGTGTTCTTGTGCTAGAACTTTATCAGTTATTAATTTAGCTGGACAGTAATATATCCTGTTTACTTCTGTTATATAGCATGGATCTTTATGAGCAGTCCTAATTACTGTGTTCATTTGTTTTATCAGACTTCTGACTTTTTGGGTTTTAGTAACCTTTTGCAGTCTATTTCTTTCATTGATCTTGATATATCTGTCTGTGTCTGTTAAATCAAGCAACTCTTCTCTTAGCTCATTTTCTTTCAAACTGAGGGTGCATCCCTTGTTTTCCAGTTCCTGCAGGCATTCTATAGGAGGTTCTATATCATCTTCCTGTAGCACATTCTCTTCAATTTCATCCTGTGCCATCCTTTGCTCTGTCATGTGGGAACTCACTAGCCTATCACTCCTCAACATTGACTGCATCAGAGTTTCCACAGTTTCCTGTTTTTTCCCTTGCCATCTAGCTTCAAGTGAACATTTATACTGGTTTCCTGTAGAAGGCTCCAAATTATCTTCATATGGCGCCTGACCAATTGCTTCCTGTTACACTGGTTTCCACTTAATTTGTATATCCATTGCTCTATCCTGTTGTGGTGCTTCCTGAATTAGAGTTTCTACACTGAATCCTTCACTTCGCAGGTACTCCATAACATCAGTTTCTATTTCTTTAAATTCTCCATTACTAATCTCATTTTACTTTTCCTCTTTGTCTTCTTAGTTTTTGTATTGTAAAGTTTTCCATGTCTGGATTCCTTTGCCTGTATTTCTGTTCGAATATCTTTGGTGCTGCTCTTTTTGTATTTGTTAGTTTTGCTTTCTCCTCTGCACAGGGAAGGGAGATACCTGAACCCTAAGGACAATCACTTAAGCCCCCTCTGGATGACTAATACAGCCCCTGGCTTTCACCTCCTTACCACAATGTTCTACAACTGCAGGTGTAAGGAATAACAAATGAGCCAAAAGAGGGAATTTGCTTGATGATCAAGTAGGAACCAAAACAAATAAAAAAGGTTGCATTAATCAGTCAAGAAATCATCTGGTTATGATCTGTGCAAAAACCTGATACTCTCATACATAAACTACCTTTCAATGTGAACATTGAAAGAAATATGATTTCTGCTGTTTATTTTTAAACTTGGTAAATACATTATGCATTCCTATAAGTAACATATTTTCATTCATTCTGTGTGCATTAACTGGTGTCATAAATAAAAAGTAATGCATGGAGTAACTTGGGTAGGCTGTAGCACAAGGGGGAGCTAAATGAAATCCCCTTTCAAAAAGTACTGTTAGACCACCATAATGCACTCAATGGAGTCATTTGCTAGCACCATGTAATGGCTTCTTATAACTAAATGATAGGTAGTTGTTTTAAACCAAAATATATTTATATGTAATAACATGTTTTATTTTAAAACAGACTAGAAGTTTACTTGTAAAGAAAACATGTCTGTTTTAAACAACTTTAATGAACTATCACTTGTGACACAGGCAAACTTAAACTTATATAAAAGTAATCAAGCTATATTAACAAGTTCAATTTGCAAACATTATACATCAACATATATATATCCTATAATTTAGGCAACATTACATAAATTATTCATTTCTTGCTTTCTTTTAAAATGCGTTTCCCCTCCAGAACATTTTTTTGCATGTAGTACTCTTACAATTTCTATTTTTCCCTAGGTAATTTACTCCTACCTTTTTATAAGGCTCTCACCTTCTATTCTTTTATTTCTGCTACAATATTCACTACTTGAAGAATAGTTGGTTTAATTTTGATTTCATTTTTCTAGTAATTGCTGTTTTGGCCATCACCAATATTAATCTTAGCAAGCATTACTATGTATAGACAATTCAGATCCTGTATCACAGCTCAGAAAAATAATTTCCTTAGTTACACTCATTTGCTTAACAGTATTCTGATAGAGTACTCTCTAGGGAATTTTTAAAGTCTGCCAGCTCATTACATTCCCAAAATATATGTTCCTAGTTATCTCATTCTTCCCAATCACACCTTCAACATTTTTCATCTACCTGAGGAATAATTCTTTGGAGTCTGCTTGGGTATAAAAGTGACTATGCAACCACTGCCAGGTAAAACCTCCTAGACTTTGTTACATATTTGGGAGACATACATACATATGTCCTCCCATTGTTTCTTTGTGAATTGCATATCTAATTTCTCTTCCCAGTCTTTTCTGACATCTTCTGATCGATTTCTATATTATGCAATATTTAATATGACCTACTAATTACCTCTTTTTTAACAACAGCTTCTGTTTTATATTCAATTAAAAACTCAAACAGAGCAGGTCTTTCATTTAGGATTTCCCTATATCTTTCTCTTTGTCTATACTCTGATATTAATCCCTGATAGGGAATGCAGTCACTAGCCTGCAATCCAAATGTCTTCCTGGACTCATCCCATTCTATTACCTTTCCTTCTCTAGTTATTTACTCCCAATATCTTGGTTCCATTGCCAGCGTTCTCCAGTAAATACCAGCCCCTGCTTTTCTATTGTCTCTACCCCTAACTGTAGTCATCCTCATCGACAGAATCTCCTTTCTTTATTCCCATGTTGGCTTAGTTCTTAGTATACTTTCTGCTACTTTATGAATATAATTTTCTGTATGACTGTTGTTATTCTTCTTAAGGATCTGTGTCCAAAATCACACTCTTTTCTTATTCCTTGAATTACTCCCCTGCTTCATCGTCCCTTTCCACTATGAATTGTAGTTTTCTGCTTGTGTTATGTATAAGAGCCTAACTGTATAGCTCTAAAATATCCCTTCAAATCAGGTAATCCTAAACTTTCTTGTTCTGTTAGAAGGAACAACTTATCTAAAGAAAACACGTCTTTGTCAGGAATGCTTACATGGCTGTAGTTAAGGAAGAATAAAGAAACTGAGTTCTAAGTTTAAGGAAATAATACTCAGAAATAACTAAATGTATAAAGTTATACTACAATAAAGTAACACTACCTTATAAGTCTAATGTTTTTCAAAACTGTCTAAATTATCAGAGAATTTCTGTTCTGACTCTATTCTGAAAGAAATGTATCTGGTGAAATATGTGGAACTGAAAGTATTATTTCACATAATAAACATAGCAATGGTGTCTGAGGATATAAGAAATGCTTCGATTGGTTAGACAGAGGGACCGAGCTCAGAAAGATGTGCAGCAGGTAAAGGTGATAAAGGATAATGAGGGAAACATACTCACAAGTGAAGAGAGTGTGTTGAGCAGATGGAAAGAGTACTTTGAGGGGTTGATGAATGAAGAGAATGAGAGGGAGAGAAGGTTGGATGATGTGGGGATAGTGAATTATGAAGTGCATTGGATTAGCAAGGAGGAAGTAAGGATAGCTATGAAGATGAAGAATGGAAAGGCTGTTGGTCCAGATGACATACCTGTGGAAGCATGGAGGTGTTTAGGTGAAATGGCAGTGAAGTTTTTAACCAGATTGTTTAATGAAATTTTGGAAAGTGAGAGGATGCCTGAGGTATGGAGAAAAAGTGTTTTGGTACCGATTTTTAAGAATAAGGGTGATGTGCAGAGCTGTAGTAACTACAGAGGGATTAAATTGATCAGTCACAGCATGAAGTTATGGGAAAGAGTAGTGGAAGCTAGGTTAAGAAGGGACATGATGATTAGTGATCAGCAGTATGGTTTCTTGCCGGGAAAGAGCACTACAGATGCAATGTTTGCTCTGAGAGTGTTGATGGAGAAGTACAGAGAAAGTCAGAAGGAGTTGCATTGTGTTTTTGTAGACTTAGAGAAAGCATATGACAGGGTGCTTAGAGAGGAGTTGTGGTATTGTATGAGGAAGCTGGGAGTGTCAGAGAAGTATGTAAGAGTGGTACATGATATGTACGAGGGTAGTGTGACAGCGGTGAGGTCTGCGGTGGGAGTGATGGATGCGTTTAAGGTGGAGGTGGGATTACATCAAGGATCAGCTCTGAGCCCTTTCTTATTTGCAATGGTGATGGACAGGTTGATAGACGAGATCAGACAGGTATCCCCGTGGACTATGATGTTTGCAGATGACATTGTGATCTGTAGTGAGAGTAGGGAACATGTGGAGGAGACCCTGGAGAGATGGAGATATGCTCTAGAGAGAAGACGAATGAAGGTCAGCAGGACTAAGACAGAATATATGTGTGTGAATGAGAGGGAGGATAGAGGAATGGTGAGGATGCAAGGAGTAGAGGTGGCGAAGGTGGATGAGTTTAAATACTTGGGATCAATAGTTCAGAGTAATGGTGAGTGTGGAAGAGAGGTGAAGAAGAGAGCACAGGCAGGATGGAGTGGGTGGAGAAGAGTGTCAGGAGTGATTTGTGACAGACGAATAAGAGTGAAAGGGAAAGTCTACAAGGGGGTAGTGAGACCAGCTATGTTTATGGGTTGGAGACAGTGGCATTGACAAAAAGGTAGGAATTACAGCTGGATGTGGCAGAGTTAAAAATGTTAAGATTTGTACTGGGTGTGACAAGGGTGGACAGGATTAGGAATAAGTATCAGCCCAGGTTGGAAGGTTTGGAGACAAAGCCAGAGAGGCAAGATTATGTTGGTTTGGACATGTGCTGAGGAGGGATGCTGAGTATATTGGGAAAAAGATGCTACGGATGAAGCTACCAGGTAACAGGAAAAGAGGAAGGCCTAAGATAAGGTTTATGGATGTGGTGAGAGAGGACATGCAGGTGGTTGGTGTGACAGAGCAAGATGCAGAGGACAGGAAGAAATGGAAACAGATGATCCGCTGTGGCAACCCCTAATGGGAACAGCCGAAAGAAGAAGATGATGATGATGACTGCAGCATGCATATAACAAATGGTAGCCATTAAAATTATATGATGTGATTTAGAAACAAATTTTACAGATGGCATATCTGCATGGCTCACAGATATGCATGGTGATCTTACAAAGGTAGGTTTTGCACAGTATGCAGTACATATAAAGGGTAGGGTAATCAAGTAGAAAAGTGACTAAGCACACATCTGGTAACTCAGACTGAGCAATGATCTAGATTGTACTGTGTAAACTAGCACATTGTGCACAAAAATATCAGCAGGCACAAAGGGAATTTTACATGTCACCAGCTTCATATGGTGAAAGCAGTGGAGGGGCTCTTGTCACAGATGCAAGTACTCTGAAAAGAATTTGCAATGGCATTCATGCCTCATGTATTATGGGTTAACTGGTCACTAGACCATGCATTGGCACTGAGTGGGCTGGGATGTATTCTGCATCACCTACAATATGTGCTGATCACATATGTCATCTCAGGGAATACACAGCTCATCTGTACCACTGGACATAAAGGTATGTATTTCCTTAACTTTTTACAGCCAAAAGGACATTTCAGAATCCAGAATGGGAGATACCCAGGTGTCATTTTTAGAGATTCTGGACAAATTTTTAAATTTATTGATTCAGCACATGGAACAGAATATCTGATTTCAGAGGAAGAGAGAGCCACCAACATTTAGAACTTTTATGATATCACCCGCCTCCCTTCAATCCTGGATGCCACTGGCTGCATGCATGTTGCAGTTAAGGTACCGACCTTGTCTCAGCCAGGATGTGTATAATATGAGAAAGGGCTACCATTTCTTGAAGTGCCAGGTTGTCTGCAGTGGAGATGACATCATAGCAAAGTCTTTGTTTAGCATGCTGGTACGATAAATGATATCAACATTTGGGATGTGTGTGATTTCTGCTGTCAATTTCAAAATGGAAATTTTCCAGAAGGGCATCTAGATGTTAAGTGTAGGGAGCATAGTACTTCATAATAGATACAGCAGGGTATATATGCCTGATGTGTATTTAAACAGATAAGATATATGTATGTCTAATGTATAGTTAACATATCCAAAATATGAGCTATGCCCCCTTCAGCCATGCTTTATTACAGCAATGCAACATTCTTAAACATCAGCAAAACAGTGGTCAAATGCTGTCCATGGATATATTGTTATGTGGTTGAATGTGTATTCAGGCTGTTCAAGGCCCACTTTTGAGACCTTGACATTTTAGCAGGGCAAAGAAATACCCATCTGACAAGTCTGACAAGATCTTTGTTTTGTATGTGTGTGTGTGCGTGTGTGTCATGCTGCAAAACATGAATATTAGGGTACACTACACAGACTGTGGCAAGAAAAACAAAACCACCCTAGCTACTTATACCACAATGACTTTTGTCACTGGGCGATAGTGAAAGCAGTATCTAATATGATGAAAGAAAAACAAAAAAGATGACTAGATCCCTGCCAATGGATGCAGAGTCTAGTACAGGTTAGTACAGGCAAAGTGGCAGCATTTGGTAGAGACCTATGTATTACTACACTACACAAGTGACACGGATGCAAAGGACAAAGTGATGCATACAGTATGGTAAATTCTGTGTTGAAAATGAGAGTAAGCTATATAATACAGTGCATGGGGTGTTCACATTCTTAATCAGACATCACCACATTGCATCACAAAGAGAAAAGAGTCATGTGGTACATCCATCATCATTTGCACAGGTGATAGTGGACACATTAAGGGAAAAGAACATATACATAGTGAAAGGCATTGACAGGCACAAGGAGTGTGACTAGACCACACCTCTTTTCTGGCATGGAAGAATTTGTAGGGTGTTCCCATGCTATCAGGGATCTCTTGAATTCTTCTCTTGTGAAGGGTTTCAGAGAGGAACTGCCTCATTGGATAAATTTCTCAAACTCAATACCCGCTGGTATTCTAGAGCAGACAGCAATTTAGGTATCATACTGCATAGTCTGCAACTTTGGAAATCAGATGAGGATGTGTGGGATCTTGTTGCAATGCCACAAAACTGTGAATACTGTAGGGTGACTGGGCTCCAGACCAAAGGAATACCATGCACTGGATTTTTCAGGTACACTTGCATCTAACCATGATATAGCTCATTCCCATCTACTCTGTACCATACCTGTAAGGTGTGCTGTTGTGTGACTTTTTGCTGAGGAAGAGGCTGTGCCGGTAAAAAAAAATAAATAAATAAAATAAAAAATCTTCATGAACTGCATCCACTTATGATGGTGTTGCTCAGAACCTATGTAAGTTTATGCCAGCAATGATGATCAGCTCCTGGATGGTATACATGGCAGGTGAGTGAGCGTGGATATCACTCTCTGCCATCTGCTCACTTACCTCCATAGACCGCTGTACTTTTTTGGATATGTTGAGGAGCAAGACTCAAGTTTGCAGCTGAATGGGCAGAATGGTGGTGGGGTTATACTCACATCAATGCAGCATCACTGATATCTGAGCCGTCACACGTCTGTACTATAGAACCATGGTGCTGAGTTGTAGCCAATGCAGTGTGTCCTCCTTTGATCAAAATGTGTCTCTGGCACTACATTCATAGAATTATTATGACCCACTTGGATAATCTGCATTTACATATTCTTATAATTTTGGCCATATGTAACATGCCCCCAACTTCCAGTTGCTAGAATGAAAATATGAGCATCATCAGATACCGGAATAGTCATATGTCAGAGTCATGGACACTGGAACACAGACTAGCATCCTCAGCCACAGTGTTACCTGTGAAGGAATACTGACACTAACAGTAAATGAGGATGTACCACCCCAAAATGAATATGTGATAAAATTGCATGCAGTGCAAGACTGAATTAATGTGAGCTATACAGTTATATGCTTCTATGTGGTCAAGATACATACAGAACTTGTACCCTGAGATGCCTAGAAAGGAAATAGTGGGAAAAGGGCACATGGAATATGTGCTAAAAATATGTATTAGTTAAAGTGGTAACTGTAATATTTACAGTGATGATAACCCTGAGAGACCCAGGACCTCATTTTCTCTACACCACAAACATTAAAGCCAACAACAAGAAAGGTTTCTGGAGATACTGTATGTAGACCTGTTTGCATGAGTGCCTGTGAACTGTCTAGTACATGTGAATATCCACCTGTGACATTCCATCATGCACTGATGTCCTATGCCTTTTTTAGAGGCATGGTCAATCATGTTGGTGGCCCTGTGTTTCTAATGCTTAGTCAAAACACTCTGCTTGTGCTGTGCTGATGAGGTCATAACAAGGCCAAAATATGCATATCCACAGCTAGTGGGGTTTGGCTTTATTGGCCTGAAATTGTCCAGTAAAATGACGAAACAAGTCATGGGCATTCAGAATCGCCAATGAGCTGAAACACCTGATGTTCATAAGGATCATTTGCATATATCCTATGTGCCTCTGATGCAAGAGGTTTGGGAGGTCACTCAGCTGAAGTTCTAGCTTTGCTGGAGTTTTCATTTTGTTTTTACTGATTGGTTTTTCGGTGACCTTCTCATTCATTGTTTTAATATATATATATATATATATATATATATATATATATATATATATGTGTGTGTGTGTGTGTGTGTGTGTGTGTGTGTGTAAAATAGCTGAGTACTAAGCAAACACATTGTAAGACCCCATATCAAAAACAGAGATTACCCGTAAATCTGACAACAACTTTAAGCATTTACTTTTAAGGTAAGGAGCAGTGGGAGTGGATATAAATAAACACCTATTAAAAAGGAAACAGGCTTGTACCAGACAATATATTAAATGTATCCAGTAGGTACATAAGTTTGTTTGTCTTTTCCCGGTTAGGGGTTGCTACAGCGGAACTCCGGTCCGCTAATGATTGGTAGTAGATTTTTATGGTGCCGAGTTGCCAGCCCAACGCCCAACCTTTAGCGAAGGCATGCCCCATTCACGCATGTCTTTCAGAGGCCACTTGACCACGGGGAGGACATGCAGACTCTACACAGAAGACACTCCGGCCGAGAATTGAACAAGAGAACCTCTTGCTGTGAGGCAGCAACGCTACCGCTGTACCACTGCGGCTAGAGCTTAAACTGTAGATGTGTTGGGTTAGTTGATTAAACACTTGGTCAATTCTTATAGCACAATTTATTGATTCCCTTAGCATCAGGAAATGTTTACCATCACATAAACATTTGGGGAGTATTTGCAAGATGCTAATACTTGTTTTTAAAGGTATTCCCAAGCTTAACAGATTTTTTTTTCTTAATCAACCAATGATTGGTGAAAAGCAGCTTCACCCAAGCTGAAATTAAACAGCTAGTTGTTTTTTGTGACAATGTACAATATAAGTATATACAGCAAAATAGTAATACATTTTATAGTCTTCTTTATTTTAAATAATTGATAAATCCATAAAATTGTCTCACAGAAAATTCTATTGGTTGGGCAGCACTACAGTTTCAAAATTATGGAGTAGGTTCACATCTGAATATTTTCTGCACAGAAAGCATTCATAAGATAACAGCTTACACATAAAAACTAGCTTGTGGGGAGTCATATAGGTACTGTGCAATAGCATAACTTGTTGAGGTATACACTTGGAGTATGTCAAACATACAGATGCATTTTCAGAGAGAGAGAGAGAGACAGTCAAGGAAATGTTATGCTATTTAAGATGTAAGGAATGCTAGCAAGAAATATGTATCTCCACGTAAAAGGCAGAATTTAAGATTGAGTTGTAAAGAAAACATAAATAGTGTTTATTTTTAGGTAACTTAGCGAAGAGGAAACCTGATAAAGCTTTGGAACATTGTATCTAAATAGCTTTGGGAATTCTGACATTTCTACCTTAAGTAGATTAAGCTGGAGAAAGGAGCTTGGTAAATTGTATTGCTGTTCTTAACCATGTAATTAGGCAAACCTCTTTGAATACTGGAAAATAATAATACTCAGAAAACTGTTACTGATAAATCTGGATTGTCAGAAAGTTGTAAATGCATAAACTCATCAAACAGACCCATTTTCCCCCTAAGGTTTTGTACATCTTGAATAAAAAGTTTAGTGCAAGGACTAGTCTAGATAGGGAACAAACCTATGGGATATGCCTACTGTATGAGTAAGAGCCCAAGATGTACAACCCCCATACTGGGGCATTATTCTGTTTTTTCAAAAGTGATCTGAGATCATAGAGCAGTTTTGCTATTATTGAAAATAATGTAAAAAAATCAGGAAATCTGGACAATTTTGTCCTCCTTTATTTTTGAACCCAAGAGGCTGTTGTGACAAACCTTGGGATTATGATTATTCCATAAATATTCTGAGACAGGTTTATTTTCCTATCTTAAACAGTTCAGCAGTACATGAAAAATCAAACTGCTACTAAAATAATAAAAAAAACAACATGCTCAGGAAATGTATTATTCCTTGCAATTATGGAAGCCCGTCAAGAAACTAAATTCAGTTTATTCCAGTTATTTACATCACCTTTGATATTGTTCAACAATCATCATTATTGCAGTTATTTGTAGGAATATGTAGTTTACATTTTAATTAATTGAGAGATTTATGCTACTTAAAGGTAGTGAAGAATTAGTTGTAACATTTGGATAGATAATTGAAAAAGCAATTAATTTCTAGTTAGAAGCATTTAATCATTTTTATCTTCAACAAGCTAGGTATGATTTTGGGACTAAAATATTACCTGCAAAGGAACTGATGATAACAGAAGAATTACTAAACTTTATCCTTTCCATTTTGGAGTTAAAAAGCATTTTAGAAAAGAGTGGCTTGAGGGGGGAGGAGATAAAGTGAAAGTTTAACCTAGGGCACCCTTCTCGTGTGCCAGTTTGAATTGTAATTAAAACTGAGAGCTGACCATTGTTAGATAAGCCTGTTGAGACAGAATCATATAATACTTACATGTCCTATATATATTTATCAGGGAAAGCATATTCTTTTTCAACACTGCAAAAAGAATGTTAGATGGACCCAGTCAAAATATTTCATTGCATAAAGGGCAAAAGTTGCTTTCTGATTGCTGGTACTAGAATTGTAATGCAGAATTAATTCAAGCATTAAATTATTATCTTGTATTTCTCTTAAGTTCATTAAGCCTGATTGGAATTGCAAAATTACTTTATTGGCCACCAAGCTGAATATCTTAGCTAATACAGCTGCATAAATTTTAATATTTAAATATACGAGATAAATGAGATGGTAGTTTTTACTAAGTAATGGATATGAATTTGGTTTAATTTACATATTAAATATCTACTTCTCATGCTGTGTATTTTAATGCATTTATATAACTTGAGCAGTATGGGGACTAATTGATTACAGAATTTTGTATAAAAGGAGGCATCAGGTCATCTGGCCAAAGGGTCTTACCTGGTTTGAGGATTAAAATTATATCACCATTTCCTGAAGGATAAAATGTTCATTTAATTGCACTCCTATTTATTTTAATACTGACTCAAATTCAGAAAGGTTACCCTGAGTTGTACATAATGTGTACATCTGCTGGTAACATCACATTCAGAAGCAGCCTTACCGCTGTTCTTTTGGACTAAGACATGGCAGCACCACAGTCGGTGGTCTCTGCAGCCATGATAGATGCTAATGAGGCATTTCAGGGGAGATGCATATGCTAATTAGCCATGTGGTCTCTCTCTCTCTCTCAGAACTGCCATTTACACAACCAAGAAATTCAGAGAAATGTTCAGTTGCCTCTCTTAGCATAGCTGCTCCTTGCTGCTGAAGGTAACGAATATGGTCACTTATATTCAATTACTATGCATTTGAATAATAGTGCATGTGACTTTTTTGACACACACATATATATACATGGGAGTCTGGTGTGTGACACATGAAATATAAGGTATAGTCAATTGAGTGTGAAATATTTATTTTTCTGTTTTTCTTTTTTTCTCTGAGTAGTACCCACTGTGATGCAACAGTTAGCATTGTCGCCTCACAGCAAGAGGTTCTCTGGTTCGATTCTCGGCTGGAGCACCTTCTGTATGGAGTCTGCATGCCCTCCCTGTGGTCAAGTTAGTTTTAAAGACATGCAGATAGATCTGTGTGTTTATGTGTGAGCCTTCTGTGAAGGTTGGGCACTGGGCTGGCAACCTGACACCATAAAAACACCACTGCCAATCAATCTGCAGACCGGTGATCTGCTGTGGTGACCCCTAACCGTGAAAAGCCAAAAGACATTGCTCTCCAAGTGAGTAGTGTTTCTTATTAATTTCAGTGAGCTATATTAATTATCCAAGATTCTACTATGTTTGCATGTATATTTATAAATGGAGAGTTCTAAGAGTGGTTTTCTGTCCTTGTTCTAAGGCACTTTTTTATTTTTAGCAATGCAGTATTCAGGGTTAAGGAAAGCTGCAGATAAGTTTGACTTGGATCTGATTCCCCAGTCTTAGGTGATTTCTAGGCTAATGGCACAAGATCCTTTAAAGGCCTAGCCAGTATAATACCTAAGATATGACAATATTATATATTATTTTACAAGATATGGGATGAGTAGTATCAGGGTAGTGGGTCTTTGGGTGTTGGAGCTGTGAGTCATTATACAGACTACCTCTGTCCATAAGGGAGATGGGGAGTATCCCAGGAGTGAATTTAGGGATCCCCATCCATTTATTCAAATTCTGTTTGGAGAGAGTGAGGGACAGGCTCTCTTTTATGAAGATGGGAAGTTTATTCAATAGATGAGGTAGTGTTTGGGATAAAAATTTGTCTCTCCAGTGGGTTCTGTTAGAGTTACAAATAAGGTTCAGGTCCATGGAACATGTAACCCTTGGAAAATTATTCTTGCGAATATGTAACATTTTCATCAGGGCTTGATCAGGGAATACCTTGTAGGTCAGGCATAAGTCACCCCTCAATAAACAGTATGAGATATAGTAAAGGGATAGGGCATTTAGTCAGTCTGCATAAGACATATGTCTTATGGTTTGCATGTTTTAGAGAGAAATCTCTGAGACTGCTTCAGTTTGTGTAAATGCCTGTATAGGTGCATGCAGAAGCGAGCATTGTACTTGATTATGGGCCTGATGAGGGCCAAATACAATGGCACTATGACTTCCTTTGAACTTAATGCCATGTCTTTACTTATAAGTTGAGCCACACAGAATGATTTTCTCACTACCATAGCTACCTGGTGGTCAAAGTTTAGGTTACTATTTATCTGTGTTTCTATATCCCTCACCACTGGGTCTACTTTTAGGAGTATGCTGTTAATATTATAATTTGCAAGGATATCTGATTTACCAAAAGGTATGATTATGCATTTTTTAGCATTTAATCTCAGACCACGTTTTTGGCACCAGTCATTTGTAATTTTTCTCCATGTTTGTAAGATGTCAACATAATTTGGGAATTCAGTGATTGCTCCCAGCTTACAGCTATTGGCAAACTTGGTGAGCCAGAGGCCCCCAACATTGGCCTTCACTTTAGAGAAGTATATACCAAACAAGATGGGTCCCACCACTGAGCCCTGTGGAACACAGCTAGTAACAGGTTTCTTATTGGAAGTGGATTCACCTATCCAGAAAAGTGTTCTGTTAGTGAGCCAATATGCTATCCATCTGCTGATGTAGGGGTTTATGGCTAACTGTCTGTTTGCCACAGGCCATATAAACAGCCACTGCTTCTAGATCACCCCTGAAAGAAGTGGCTGTGTTTAGTTGGCTTGCTTGATTAATAAATACATTAAAAACTTGGAACTAAGGGTCATAATGTGTGGGAATTTTTTAGCTCACAGATTTTTAATTAAATTTGTTTTATTTGGACAGGGGGTTTTACTATAATACTGCCTAACAGGTTTCAGCTGGATATTATGGGTGCTTTGTATTATTGTGAGGAGTATTTCTAGGTGTGAAACCAAGGATAATGGCTTCAGCTTGTTACAGTGGCAAGTAGGGGTTCTTCCCTGAATTTCTGGATATGGGTCCTGACAAATAGCATTAATTACTGTGGTTTCTAGACAGATGTATCAAGAAGTTGCATGAGTTATTCAGGTATCCTGCTGAGTTGCTAGTTAAGTGTTTTTTAATGCAGCAAGATTTTATTTATTTATTAAAATACTAATTTGTTTATTCTCACCTCTAACATTGATTAGTTCAATCTCGTGATTGGCACTTAGGATGTTTGCAGGTGCATTTTATCTGTATATTTTGTTTGGGGTATTCTCTTTGTTAATTATTGTAACTGTGCCTTTGCAGGAGTGGGAAGACAGCTCTTGTTTTTTTTAAACACTTGTTTATTTATTTTTCCCCTTTCTTTAGTCTTGTCTTGTGTTTTAATAATATTTTGATTTTTTTAATGTTAAATGTATATTTTACTGGGTGTTAGAGTTGTGGTTAGTGTCTGTTTTGTTAATTTTGATTAGGTTTTGTATTGAGGTGTTTAGTATTCATTTTAGTTTTGGTGTCTGTGCATTATTCACTGGTATTTACTTGTAAATTTACTGTATGTAAAGGTAATTTGCTGTACAGCATTGAGTTTCATTTTGTGATGCCTGTTTCTGGGACACAGGTTCATTACCCACTTGCCTACACCACTATCACATATCATGACAGTAGCTTTTAACTTCTTCTTATCATTCAGCCACATTATACGTTTCCATACATATATCTGTATCTATCTGTCTATGGAAAGACTCTGCTTAGTCGAACATTAAGAATTCTGAATGTTTTTTCTGTTGGCACAAGTGATTAAATAGTCAGACGGTTGCAGTGTACCAGAATTACTTTATGAGAGATTGGGGGACAGCTGGATTGGGAATTTGCCTTTTCCCCACTGTTGTGTGATCTTGGGGTTGATATATATTAGTAGCAAGTTGTGGGGCTGCATTTTTTAATGTCTTTGTTTTAGATATTTTGAGTGCTGCTAATGCTGGCAGTGGCCCTTCTGATTCAGAGACATGCCCGCCGCAGTGATCCTACATGGTATTTAAGATCACAGACATGGGCCATCTCCTCAACCAAGCTATATTCTAATGTGGTATTGTAGGGGAACAGCCTATACTAATTAGCTATGCTTTCTCTTGTAGTAAGGCATTTATGCAGCTGAGCGATTCAGAAAATCACCCAGTTGTGTAAGTTAGCTCAGCCGGCAAAGTTAACTAACTCAACCAAAATTTGATGTTCACCTATTACTTTCAGGAAATGAGATCATGCTAGAGGTAGGTGTTGGGGAGTTTGGTGGAGAAGAAAGGTTGAGGTATGAGGGTGTATATGTGTGTATATATTTGTGAACATGTGCAGAGAGATGTGTGGTCTCAGGTGGTCTTTGACCATCATCTGTCAACAGTAGTAAGGAAATCATTCTGTGTTACTCTATTTATAAGCAAGTGTACTGCATCTAGGTCCAAGGATGTTATTGTTCTGCTGTATTTGGTCCTCATCAGAACAATCATTGAGTACAATGCCCCTTTATGTATGCAACTGACCAGGCACATGCAACAACTGTAGCATCCACAGGGGTTCCTCACAAAAAGAATGCAGCACATAAACATGTCCTTCACAGACCATCTCACAGCCCTATCCATGTACTTGGCCTCCTACAGACTGCTGAGATGCTGATCTAAATTTAGCCTACAAAGCATACTTTGATCCCACTCTGATGGACCTGTTGCACATCTGTAAAACAAAAAAGCATTTGAATTACTCAATCTAGGGACCTAAACCTCATCTGCAACATATATGGGACGTGAGATGGACATGTATGTGTCTTGAAGACTAGCCCTTCTCTGGAATGGGCTTCTCATCCATGTGAAGCAGAGTTCTTCTATAACCCAGTTCAAGTATAATTTGGACCACTGGAGGGGGAATTGGAAATTTACCCTGGTCTGGCATCTATATCTCTGTTAGACAGAGGCAGCATGTAAATGCTTGATCAACCATGCCCAAATCTACAGATACTCCTTGATATAGCCCTATATCATCAAACCAAGTCAAATACATTTGGAAATAATGACTAGGTTTAAAAAGCCCCCCTGGGGTCATTAGCCTAGTAATCACTCTTGAACATATGAGTGTGTGTGTGACTGTGTGTGTCTAACTGGGTGGTCACTGTAGGGGATAGTTAGCAGATAGGAAGGATAGCTGTGTGTGTGTGTGTGTGTGTGTGTGTGTGTGTGTGTGTGTGTGTGTGTGTGTGTGTGTGTGTGTGTGTGTGTGTGTGAGATTATATAAATATGTATGCATGTACGCATGTATATTATTATTCCATTTAAGAAAAAAAAGAAAACAAAAGTTACAAAGTATGTTTGAATAAATAAAAACAATTTTGTATGTATATTATTATACATTATATATTATTGTATTAGGTAATATTACAGTATCTTTTCAAATGTTATATCTCTCTTCTTATATATAAGCTTGCGTCTATTTCTAATAAATACTCAACACTGCATATACCTGTTTCAAAATGATGTTTATATAAGCTATTGTAATTTTTTTCTGTCATGAACTTACATTTACCTATATTTTGCAATCCATCTGATATCATATAACTGTGAATGCTCTGATACATCACAGTATA
>NC_056745.1:1064767895-1064867895 GCF_019279795.1 Protopterus annectens
CCATAAGGAGGGATGAGATAATTAAAAGAGTGACTGTTTATAAAGCATCATCCATTGCTTCTAGTGTTTAGAGAATGTTGCTGCCAACAGGATGCATGTCTGAATATTTTTTCTTGAATTCTAGACCCCATCATTTAAAGACTGAGTGGAATAAAAGTGGCAAAAATAACTTTTCAAAATTTGTTTTCTATGGGAAGCAAAGCTCATAGTATTTTCTTCTCCTAGCTGCAGCAGCCTAGATTTAAGAACCATCATGTCATTAATTTATAAAGTTGGTCTCAAAATTTCAAAACTCAGAAAGTTTAAGGATAAGCATCCATTCCCTGTGGTAGCATGGACCCGGATTCAAGGTCAGGCCAGATTTCATTTTTTCTTCGTCTTCTTCCCTTTTTTTAAGAGGGTAGTTGAAATGTTCCACTACAGATGCTTTTCAGCCATTACATGAGAAGCAAAGGTAAATGTAACTGTTATGGACAAATTAGCGTAGCCAATCAACTACCACTTTCCTGCAGAGAAACTGAAGGACCATATTGAAATCCACACAGACATGGCAGTACTTGCTACAACAACCACGCCTTGCATGTTATCTCTGGTGCCATCATATGGCTGTTATGTCATAAACATTGAACAAAGAGTTCTGTGATGCAATCTTTGCATAAAGTTTCTATTGTTGCAGTTTTATGAGTCTCAGAAAGAAATGGTAGACAGAGAAGTATAACATTGTAATGGATCAGTTAATGAACATATATGATTAAATATGCAAAGTAAAAAATAGAAATAATTAATATGAATAATCAGAAACAAATTATAGAGAGAGCATGGGTCATTAATTTTTGTTGCATAAGGTAAAACTAAAGATGGCAATACAGAAATGCAAAAGAAACCAGTAATGCATACACTAAATATCTGAAGGAAGGATGAACCGGCATCAGTAAGTGTTAAAATAAATCATCACTTTCTGTATTATTATCAGATAATTGGCATAGGCATCATAACAGTATTAAGTTTAAAAATTCTAATTAGGATGTATAGCTGCAAACAGAGAATTTTCATGTAATTCCGCACTGACAAGTCCAATCAGTGTTGAAACAACCTTTCACTTGAGTTTTTGAATGCATACTTGGAAGTAATTTGCCACAGTGCAAGTAGGAGTCAGTTCCACGGTTTGCTAATTTGGACAGAAAAGCATTAATCACTAAATCTATTCTGAGACCTAGGTACAGATATGAGAAGCCAATGAGCCTGTCTAAGGCTATTGTATTTTTTTTCTTGTTTTTTTTTTTTTTTTTGAATGCAAGCAAATGCACACATCTGATGTAATTTAGTATTTTATGCATCAATTCTACATAAAATAGAGATGAGTGAAGTTTGAATTTAAGCCATTTCAAATGGTATAGCAAAGGATACAGTCAGGTTATACTGAGCAATATTCTGTACAATCTAGCAGTGCTATTACCTTGGTGCAGTTTGTAAGGAGCTGGAGAGTTAAGGTTTGTGAATGTATGTCCAGGCTAGACAGGGAATGCAAAAAGATCTATCACTGCAGTATGAAGCACAGAACTGACATTAAAAAAAACCTATACCTATAAAAACATTGATATTTTCAGTGCATCTGGATTAATACACTACTTAGATATTTATCATGCTTGAGCTGATGTTCAGTGGTCAGTCAATGTAGATTAATAGAACTAGCTTCATGAATTGTGGAGTAATCAAAATACTTTAATGGATTTTTGTGCTTTGGAGATAGCAGAATTGCTTTGTTAGTGTTAAGAATTGTAAGGAGGCAAAATACATTGCAGATTAGAGCGCATGACAAATACAGTATCACCTGTAAAGTGGAATGATAGAATCTTCAGCATAGGCAACCTTTTTAGCATCTCCACAATGCTCTACTGTCTCTAATATAGTCTATAAACAGTTAAGTGCCAAGCCCTGACCTCTGTGGAATACCTAGGGCACCAGCAGATGAGAGAAATAGTATAGTCTCTTTTAACAGACTGCACCCTACCATTAAAGAGCTAGACTGCTGTCCACAGACATTAAGGAACAGACCACATAATGCAAGTAGTTCCAGAGTTTGGTGATGGTTGACTATATCGATATGCTCTTCATGCCCATCACTGCTACAGTAGCCTGAGCTAAATGGGTAATATCCTGCATAAGAGCTAGCTTCCAAAGCTTCAGACACCTTCCATACACCCACACCATTAGACAGCTTCAGCTGAAATGACTAAAAGACAGGTTTGGATGCTAAGCCCTTTCCAGCTGCTGAAGAGACAACTCCTCTGCGGACTTTCAGTGATAGACAGTTGGGTAATGCTGTTCCATTACTGGGCAGATAAGTTCCCTTCAGGGGAAAAAAAAAACATTCTGCATTACTGTTTTGCACTTTAAACTAATTTTTTGAAAAAAATATTTTAAAGCTATGGTAAAGTAATTTTATTGACTGTCATGTTATTTTTATGTAGTTTTAAATGGGACTGCGCTTTATTACTTTTGTGGTATAAAAGTTATTAAAAGCTTTCAAAATAATTTTCTTCTGTGAAGAAACTTTGTTTATCTTACTTTTTGTAGTCAGAAAAATGTTTAAAGTGCTTTTTACTTTGTGTGGGAAAATGTGACATGATTTGCAACTTTCCTGTTTTACTGATGACTGCTGCTATTCTCTGGAAAACAAATACCATTTTCAGCTTGATCATGGAACAAACTACCAGTCCCTTGGTTAGGCCTTCTTCCAGCCACAAAAAGAAAAAGTTAATTAAGCAGCCTTTCCCACCACAGCTGGATAATAATTTGCCTCAGTCACAGGTAGTTCTGCTGTGGCCAAAGATGACGGGGGGGGGGGGTAGCCACATCCTCTGCGACTGTTGTGATTCCCTCAGTGGGAAAGCCACTCTTGTCAATCATGGAAAAAGAAACAGAGAATTCACATTTGCTTAAACAAAATTTTGTGCCCATCCCTTGGGACGCTGTTGCTGACAATCTTATGTATTTTTGCCCCAACTTTCTTGTTGAAAAGAGACAGAAAACTAAACAGTTAACTTTTCCTGTGGCCATTTCTCTGGACAGGAGTAATTTTTTGGGTTTGGCTCAGGGTTATGTAGAGACTATTGACCCTTTTTATAAGGTAGTTTCTTGTAAAAGAAAAAGGGATTCCTCTTTCCCTGAAGTGGTTCAAGATTTTGAACCTGCAGGGGAATGTGAAGGGACAGATGCAGTTTTTTCTCGATTATGATTCTGATTCAGATAAGAATATGGTATGTGAATTGGGATTTGATTTCTTTGAGACTATTTCCAGAATGTTGCAGCATTTTTAAGTTTTTAGGTTCATAGGTGTATAGTAGGCTAATGATCACTAGGGCCCTTATAAGCCTAGCCATGCAACCCAAATGTGACCCACAAATTTGATTTATATAGAGGGTGATTTACTGACTGCCTCTGTCCATCAGAGATATAGGTGCCTTACCAAGGGTGAATTTCTGATTACCCATCCATTGATCCAAGTTGATCTTGGGGTGAACTCTGCTTCACATGGATTGGGTGCCTCTTCCAGAGAATAGGAATTCTCTGAGAAACATATCTGTTTCTCAAACATGTCCTATTTATGTCACAAGCAAAATTTAAGTATTTTAATCTAGTAGTTCAGATGCTGTTTGTTTTGCAGATGTGCCAAAGCTTCATCAAAACATGGTCCAGGGATGCCTTGTATGCCAGGCAAAGATGACCTCTCAGAGGTCTGTATGATACTGAGTAAAGAGAGAGAGGGCTTTTAGGTGATCAGAGTAGGACATTGTCTTTACCACCTGAATTCTTTTTGTAAGGAACCTTTGTGGATGCTCCAATTGCTGCATATATCTGGAGAGATACATACTGAAATACTGAAAGAGGCATTATACTCTTTGCTGGGTCTGATAAGGGCCGAGTAAAGTGGAATGATGACCTCTCTGGACCTAGATGACATGCCCTTGCTTATACGTTGAGCAACACAGAAGATTTTCTTATTACCTTGGACAAATGTTGATTGAAGGCTAGGTTACTGACTAGTAAATCAACTTTTCTGGGTGTTTTGTTGATGATGTAGTTATCCAGGGTGGTAGCTTTCTCAAAAGGTACTATAATGTATATCTTGGTATTGAGTTTTAAGCAATGGCTTTGGCACCAAGGGTTTGTCTGTGTTATACCTTCCTGAAGGGTGTTCTTGTCTATGGGGGGGGGGGGGTTCAATGACTGCTCCTAGATTGCAATCATCTGTGAACTTGGTTAGCCAGAGGCCTCTGACATTTGCTTTGACATCTGAGAAATAGATGCCAAAGAGGACTGGCCTAGCACAAACCCCTGGGAGACTTCACTGGTGACAGGCCTCTTTTGTGGAGGTGGCCTCACTGATTCTAACCTCTTGGGTCTTATCAGTCAATTAGCTAGCTATCCAGCATGTTATAAAGGTGCTTATACCTAGTTCTGTATGTTTATTGACAATGCCCAATTGGGGTGTTTATCAAATGCTTTAACCAGATCTAGATAGACAGTATGTACCATGTTCCCCCTCATCCAGTGCCTTAGTGACCTCTTCAAAGAAGTCCCCCAAATTCAGTAAGCATGATCTTCCTTTAACAAAGCCAAACTGGGATGGATCTAGTGTCTGGAGGTCTCCTATGTGCTTGTAGATAATGCCCATGATAATTCTTCCTGTGGCTTTGCAACTAAGATGGTTCAGACTAATGGGCCTGTAGTTTTCAGAATCCATTGAAGATCCTCCCTTATGAAGGGGGATGATCATCACAGTCCTCTATTCATGTGGCACAAAGCATGTTTTAAGACTATAGTTAAATAATGACTCCAGTGGTCCTGATAAGTAATATTGTAGACTGTTCAGGAGGCATCCTGGGATATTATCGGGGCCCACTGAGGCTGGGTTCTTGGCTTTAGTGAGTGCAGCTAGTACATGGTCCCTAGTTATAGTTGGAGGGGTTATGTTTGAGGAGATGGTTGGGAGGGAGAGGGGGATAAAGCTGGAACTGAATTTGTTCATTAATAGGTTTGCTATAGCACTAGGCTCAGTGAATGTGGCACCATTAACCACCAGTTCAGCACTTTGCTGAGTGCTGCGCTTGAGGTTTCTGGCACAGCTGTAGAAGGCCTTAAAGTTATCTTTCACCTAGGAGACTGTCTTAACATCAGAGTTGGCTTTGCTTGACCTAATTAGCCTTTTTGATTGCCTATTTAGTTTGATGATATACTTTTCATCTTTATGAGAATTACTCTGCATGATTTTTGCTATATTTTTTTTCCTTTTAGTGTATATTTTGTTTAATCTGGTGTGCCACCAGGGCAGTTTGTTTCTGGGACTAGTCCTGGGTTTACTTCTGATAGGTACAGCAGCCTATCTGCAGCCATTGACATGGTTGTACAGAGTTTATCAGAGCATAGGCTGTTGTGTTCTTGGGGGTTGGAGGGCTATGAATTTTGACAAACCATCACTTAATAAAAGGTAATTTGCCTTGGAATAGTTACTAACTGTTACTGGTTTTAACAGGATTATGGAGTTGATTTTGATTTCAAAGGAGACCTTTAGGAAGACAATATATTTAGTGGAAGAATATTGTTCCTCATTCCCTCAGAAAATACAAGGAGTTACTACTACTAGAATTTCCAGAACCTTCACTCATCTTCCCAGTGCTGTCAGCTGCTGACTAATTGTGAAAGTATTAGGATTGTTTTGGTTGCAGTTTTATCTTGTGGTTTAGTTTTTTCTATTTCTTAGGCCACTATTCATAGTCTGAAGAGTGTTTATGACTCTGTAGATAGTGCTTCCAGGGCTGTTGCCAATGGTGCTATGATGAGAAGGTTTGCCTGTCTGCATTGTCAGAAACTTCCAGAAAATATCAAAAATGAGATTTTGAATTCTCCTTTGGATAGGAATTTAGATTTTGGGACCTCTGATGCAGAGGTTATTAAAAATGCGATGACAGACATAAGCTGATTCAGGGAATGTCTCAGATTTTTTTAGCCTTCCTTTAAATTTTTCAAGGTATTTTCTGCTCCCTCATCCACTTCTGTCAAGAAACAAAAGCAAACAGTCTCAGCAGAATGCTGGTAAGCAGACGTTTAAAAAGCAATGGCAGGGAAGTTCCAAAAAGAATGCTGGGCCACCCCAAAGAATAAAGGATGGTCAAATAAGACAATGTAATTTTTAAGGGACCTTGTCCCCCCTCTTTCATCCTGGCAGTCCCCTATCCCTTCCAGAGAATCTGGATCTCCGTTCCGCTCTTTGGCAACAGACTTTTTCAGACAAATGGACTCTGAACCTGATCTAGCTAAGATATAGATGGCAGTGGGAAGAAATTCCTCCCTTCCAGGGGATTCTTCCTCATCCAGTATTTGAATTAGAGAGTTTTGTGCAGTATCTGAATAGCACTACAGATTTTTTTGAGTTTAAAATGGAACACTCATCACATGAGATAGTTTTTTTAGATGTGAGTATTCAGAAAAAGTATGATAGAGTAGAAACTAAGGTACATAAGAAGGAAGTATATGCTGAAAGATATCTTAAGATGAACAGTATGCACCCACCACATATTTACAAGGGAATTTTAAAGTCGCAATTAATAAGGGTTAGTTGACTTACTACTGAGGAAAATAGCTTTATAGAGCAGATTAATAAAATGAAGGATGAATTTGTGAAAAGTGGTTATTTGTTAACAGATGTAAATCAAGTATATGATGAGGTTATACAAGGAAGAAAAAGTATATATAAACCTATTTTTGGATTTTTAAATACGGAACATCAAGATCAAATAACAGAAGGGGGTGAAAATAAAATAAAAGATAATATTGTAAGATTTGTTACAAGTTATAACACCAACACCACAAAAGTTCGTAAGATTATTGAAAAGAACTGGGTGATACTGATGGCCCAATCGGAGTTGAGGGATATCCTGGGGTTGAGACCAAGCTTTGCCTACAGGAATGGGCAATCACTAAAACAGATGCTCTGTTATAAAGATTTTACTGATGTTCCGAAAAATATACCAACTAAAATAGGAACATATAAGTGTTACAATTGCACTTGTTGTGTGGATATATATGAAACAATAGGATATTTTCAGCATCCCTTAACAAATGAAGAATTCACCTTTAAATGTAGGGCTGACTGTAATACGACAAAATTAGTTTACTTAGCAACGTGCACACAATGCAATGTATTCTATGTGGGAAAAACATGTAGGAAACTAAAAGATAGAATAATAGAGCACAAGTCTGAAATGAAAAGAAAGGTTGAATCAAATGGGTTATATAGGCATGTAATGGATTTCCCAGACCACACTTTTAAATTTAGAGTTATTTGTGTGTTAACTTTAGGACCAAGGGGAGGTGATCTACATAACTATCTACAAACAAGGGAATATGAATGGATAGCTCGTTTACAAGCAGATAAACCACCCGGTCTTAATAGTGCTGTTAGTATTAAACCAATTTTGGTAAATAGGCAAAAACAATATCTTTGAATGTTTGTGGCTCTGTTATTTCCTATATGTTTGTATACTGTTCATATATTTTTATATTTTATATTGTATATGTAAATTTTGTCTTGTATCCATAATCATTTTTTATAATGAATGTTTTTAATGAATGTTTATAAATGTTAGATTTTAACTAATGTTTAGGATAGGTTAATTGTTCATGTTTCTTTAAGTTTTATGGCTGGCTTAATCATGTGATAGAATTAATCCTCTATTTAAAAGTAATGAATGGATGAATTTTCTATATGCTGAGGAAGGGTGTAGACCGGAAAGCTTCATTAAATCTTGACGTGTGATGACTTTCGTGTGTTTTCTGGATTCTTCCTCATCCACCAGACTAAATCCTTCTCTTCCCTACTGTCCTACACTACATGCTGTCTTAGAGGGCAATAGAAGCAGTTCATCCATTTTATTCAAGAATATTTTTAAAGCAAAGAAAGAAAATTCCTGGAGACCTATTCTGGATCTGTCTTTCCTAAATCAGTTTGTGATAGTGCCAAAGTTCAAAATGCTTTCACCTGTTACCCCCCTCTTCCTCATTCGAGTTTTTTAGTAATCTTAGATTTAAAGGATGCATGTAATCACATTTCTATTCATGCAGATTTCAGGCATTTGTAAGGTGTTGCATGCCTGAAGTATGTTATCAGTTCTCTGACTTAAACTTTGGACTATCCACTGCTTCCAGAGAGTTCACAAAGTGTTTAGCTCCTGCATCGCCTATTGCAGGTTACAGGATATTTTCATATTTAGATGACTTGCTTATCTTGGTAAGACAGCACCTACACAAGTGGCTTATTCCAAAACCACATTCAAAAGTCTCCTTTTTTTACTCCGTCACAAAGGACTGCGTTTCTGGGCTGTCTGCTAGGCTCTTCAGTTCAATTTTCTTCCACAGGAAAAAAAATAGACCTGTATTTAGATCTATTCTAGGAGTTTTCCACTCAGACGTCTGTCACTGAGCAGGAATACCTCAGGATTCTGGGTCTTATGGCATCCATGATTTTCATGATACCTCTGGTAAGGTCACTTGAGAAAGATACAATGGTATCTGAAATCTCTTTGGTCCCAGTACCAATACCCCTTGTCATTTCAAATTCCAGTCCGGGATTAGTGAAGAGAGAAATCATTTGATGGAGGCATCACATGTCCCTGAATCCACAGCTTCCCTTTTCCCCTCCTGCTTCAAAGCAGTCAGTGATTACAGAGGCCTTTGACTTTGCCTGGGAAGCAGTGTAAAGGGGGATAAAAGTGCAAGGTCACTGGGACTAAAAACACAGGCTAAAGCATATAAACATAAAAGAGATGCTAGCTTTTATAAAGGTTCTCAACTCTTTGAATAATCTGTGGTACCTATGACCTTTTCAGGTTGTTACAGACAATATAAACAAACAATGAGAACCAGATCTTATCCTCTATGCAGACTAGTCATGTTAGCATGGGATATAGGTTTGCAATACAGTCTCACTCTACAGACATCTTACATTTTGTCACAGCAAAGCTGTGAGGTAGACAAGCTAAGCAAGAAAAAGGTAGACCCTGATGACCTGACAGGGGATTTCCAAGATTTGACCCATCTGTGGAGAAATTCTCAGGCAGACCTTTTTGCCTGCTCTCAGCAATCAACTGGCAAAATACTGTACCAGGACTCCACAGAGGAAGGCCTTGAAGGCAGATGCCTTTTCTTTTCCATGGGCAGGAATGTTCTTGAATGCCTTTATTCCCTTTCTGTGGTATCCAAGATACTTGGAACATTCAGAAGGAATCCTCTGAGATCTTTGTGGTGACGTACTTTCTGGCCCAGGCAACAGTGGTTTAACCTTTTTTTATAAATGGTCATGGCCAATTACCACAAGTTTTTTCGCAGAGTGGATTTACTCGCACAATAACATGTGTGTTTGATATACCCTAACCCCAAACAACTACAATTAACTGCCTGGATGATATGGTCTTGATACCTTTTGCGCATCTGTTTATGGAGGACGTGCAGCAGGTATTAATGGAGGCATGAAGAATGGATACTAGACAATTGTATATAAATCAATGGAAAGGATTTTCTAGTTGGTGTCCACCAAACAACCAGCACCCATTTAGGACTAGTGTTTCTCTAGTTTTACAATATTCATGTGAATTTCTATCCTATCGCATGTCTTACCACATAGCCATTTCAGCATGCCTGTCCATGGATCCCCCCTCTTTCAATGCGATCTCGTGTGAAAATATTCTTGAAAGGGGTGCTACATAAGAACTTCGAAGAAAAGCAGTAGATTCTCCTTAGGATCTTAATTTTGTGTTATAGAAGCTCATCTGGATGACTTGAGGTTCCTCATATCAGTTTTACTGATTGCTCTTACCTCTACCAGAATGCTATCGGAGTTGCAAGCTCTTATGGTGTGTCAGCCTTATTTAATTTTCCACAGAGACAAGGTTTCCTTGAGAACAAATCCTTTGTTTATATCTAACGTATTCAAATTAACTTTGAGCCAAACGATCCATCTCCCTGTGTTCTTTCCTGAACCAAAGAATGAAGGAGAAAGGATACTTTGGATGTCCACAGACAACTCAGGTACTATCTTGACAGAACAAAATATTTCAGGGCTTCTGATAAGTTATTTATTTCTTGTGAAGGTAAGAATAAGGAATAACCTGTGTTAAAGCAGACTGTTTCCATGTGATTGTCTCAGGCTACTACCTTTTATTATTCCCACCTTAACAAAACTATTTCCAGGCAGGGGGAAGGCATACTTTACTGTGGCATTGGCTTCAGCTATGTCTTTTATAGGTTCATAGGTTCATAGGTAGGTACTAGGCTATAGGCCCAAGGGCCTACGTAAACCTAGCCAACAAGGTTCCCTGGCTTACGCCACCCAAGAAAGTTATTTTCCTGTGCCACTGTCAAACAGAGACACAGAAGTGATCCCCGGGGTGTATTTCCTATTTCCCTTCCACTCATCAAGATTTTTCTTGAAGAGTGCTAATGAAGAACTTTGCTTGACATAGATGGGTAGCCTGTTCCAGAGTATGGAAAGTCTCTGGGATAGGAATCTATCCCACCAGCATGTCCTGTTTATTGTGGTGACAAGGTTTAGGTCCCTAGAGCGTGTAGCTTGGAGGGGTTGGGATTTCTTTAGGTGTAGCATGTCCAACAGCTCTGGGTTTGACGCAGCTTTATATGTTAGGCAGAGATCACCTCGGAGTAGGCGATATGCTACGGTGTAAAGCTGGAGTTTTTTGAGACGATCAGTGTAGGGCATTTGTTTGAGTCCAGTAATCCTCTTTGTGAGGTACTTCTGCGGCCTTTCCAGCTGCTACAAATGTCTTGTGAGGTACATTCCAAAAGGGGAATTGTACTCTATAATGGGTCTAATGAGTGTCGAGTAGAGGGGAACGATGACCTCTTTTTTCCTGGATGAGAACCCTTTTATGATGAGGTGTGCCACGTAGAAGGACTTCCTGACTACTGTGGCGATGTGACTATCAAAGGAGAGACTACTGTCCACCTGGGTCCCAAGGTCTCTTATCACGCATTCGGTATTAAGTAGATTGCTGCCTATGTGGTAGTTCATGGGTACAGAGTTTTTACCAAAGGGGATGACACTGCACTTCTTGGCATTGATCTTGAGGCCATGGCTCTGACACCAGGCATCTGTCTCAGAGAGGCCCTTCTGTAGGATGTTCACATAATTTGGGACTTGACTATGGCTCCTAGTTTGCAGTCATCTGTGAACTTCGTTAGCCAGAGGCCTTCTGTGTTAGCCTGTACTTCAGAGAAGTAGATACCAAACAGGAGCGGTCCCAGGACGGAACCCTGTGGTACTCCACTTGTCACTGCTTTGAGGTCAGATTTGGAGTCTGCAACTTTTACAGTGTGGGTTCTGTCAGTGAGCCAGTTGGCAACCCATCTTGTGACGTAGGGATTTATGCCTAGTTTATTGAGTTTAGCTATAATTTCAGAATGGGGGATGGTGTCGAAAGCCTTGGCGAGGTCAAGATAGGCTGTGTGAACCACCTTACCCTCATCTATGGCTTTGGTGACTGCCTCAAAGAAGTCGATCAGGTTCAGGAGGCATGATCTGCCTTTCACAAACCCGAACTGGGTGGGATCCAGAGTTTGGAGGTTACCAATTTCTTTGTTTATGAGTTCCATGATGATACGTTCCATGGCCTTGCAGACCAGGCTCATCAGGCTAATAGGTCTATAGTTCCCGGGATCAGTGGTGGCTCCCTCTTTGTGGAGTGGGATAACTGTTACTGTGTGCCATTCAGTGGGTACAAAGCCTGATGCGAGGCTATTATTGAACATGGTGCTTAAGTGAGGAGCCAGTTCATTCTGAAGTTCGTGTAAAACGCAGCCTGGGATGTAGTCCGGTCCCATGGATGCTGTGTTTTTGGCTTTAGAGAGTGCAGCTTTCACCTGCGTAGTTGTGATTACAGGGACTCTGCATTCTTCCTGTATAGATAGGGGCCCTTTAGGGGGTGAGGGGGGGGGTAAAGTTAGCACTGAACCTATTTGCCAGGATGTTGGCAATATCAGTTGGTTCTGTGATTTTTGTGCCTTTGTGCTGTAACTCAGAGCAGATCTGGGTGTTGCCATTGAGATTCTTGATATAGCTATAGAATGCTTTGTGGTTGTCCTTGGAATTAGTAGCGATTTTATTTTTGTAGCTAGCTTTGGAGGATCTTATAAGGGATATCAGCTTCTTACTGAGGCTGACCAGGGAGCTCCTCCACTCATGGGATTTTACTCTCTTTTGCAACAGTTTCTTCCTTCTGTTGTACAGTTTGTTTATGACAGGGGACCACCAGATCAGCTTCCTTTTTTTGGAGGATAGCTTCTTGGTTCTGTTTGGGATAGCACGATCCATGCACTCATGTAAGTACTTATAGAGTGCATTTGTGTAGGATTCAGCAGTTGTAACTGCATTGTCCATCTGCATGGGTGTCATGAAGTTCACTACTTCTGTCTTAAGAAGCATGAAGTTGGCTTTGGAGAATTTTTTTACTGTGGTTTTCTTAATGGGGGGTGGGGTGGGATGTGGATATCAAGGGTGATTAGCTTATGGTCAGATCGGACCAACGAGGAGTTGACTTCAGGTGTGGAACACCGGTCACTCATGTTGGTAATGACTAGGTCTAGGATATTGTTGCCCCTGGTGGGGGTGTGGATAAGTTGATCTAGGGCATTGGAGTTTATGAATTCCAGAAGGCGTTGCACTAAGGAGTTCGTACATGAGTAGTTTTCCCAGTTAATGGTGGTGTAGTTGAAGTCGCCCATTATTAGAGTGTTTGGTTGAACCCTAATATTTTCCAGTACATCAAGAAAAGAGGAGTGGGAATCCTGGGGCATGGTGGGGGATCTGTAGCAAGCTACAATTTGGATTGCAGTTTTGCCAAGAGTTAGTTGCACTAGGATAACCTCAGATGCATTATGCTGAGCAACTAGCCTGGAGGTGTGGATATCCTTAATGAATATGGACACACCCCCACCTTTGGTGTTTCGGTCCAGGTTACATGGCCGAAAAGTGTGGTATGAGTTATAGCCTGGTAGTGCAGGGGTGCTCTCTGGAGCCTTAAACCAGGTCTCAGTCACTGCACAGATATCGATGTTCTCCATTTTAAGGAGTGCCTTGAGTGAGCGCATTTTGAAATTTAGACTTCTAGCATTGAGTAGCATTACTCTCAGTTTTTGCTTGCTTGTTCCTGTTATGGTGGTGAATTTGTTACTTAGGAAAGGGATGGACTCTAGAAGTATTTTAGAAGCAGCAATTTGGTCCTATATGTATACATTTGCAAAGCACTATAAATCAGCTTCCTTCTTAAGGACTAGGACAGGCTTTGCAAGCTCATTCTCCAGGGGTTCCTGGACCCTTCCACTTCCACCTCCTAGATGTTCTAAGCTATGGCACTCTACCTATATATCTTAGGGTACTGCAGTCACGATCAATATGAAGAACATAGTACATCTGTGTAATTCAACTTACCATTACTGTAGATATTTGAATGATCTCCACGTCCTCCCCGCGGTTGGGTGGGCGTTCGAAAGACATGCGTAAATGGGCATGCCTTCGTTGAAGGTTGAACGTCGAGCTGGCACCTCGGCGTTCATGAAAATCAACTGCCAATCATTAGTGGACTGGAGTTCCGCTGTGGTGACCCCTAACTGGGAAAAGCCGAAAGACAACAACTGCTGCAGTAGCCACTCCCAACATTCTCCAAGTTTTTGTTGTGATTTTTATGCTAGGGTGTAGACATTTGTTTTTTTGCTTTTCTTAGCAACATCCTCTCAGGGCTTAGCCTCCCTCTCTCAGTTGGCATGAAAGCTCTGAAGATCTTAGTACCACAATCTGCCTTTTAGTTATCTCATATCAAACTATTTAATGGTTTGGGTGCATGGAAGGCGCCTTGAAGCTTTGGAAGCCGTCCATCTGCTATATCCTAAAAAGAATACAACCTATATAGCTTAGGTTACTGCACCAATGATCATTCAAACGTCTACTCTTCTTGTAAGTTTACTTATACAATTGTATTTTCTTAAATATCAGGTGGCTGAAAGGGATCTAAGGCCAGTTTTTCCAGCATGAAGAGTCAAATCCTGTGGTGAAGAAATGCATAGCTTTGGGGCCCTTAAATGTAGTGCTTCTTCATGAATGGCTTTATAGTAGCACTCTGTGTAAGTGCAAGATTTCTGGGAGATTCTCTAGAAACCTGTACCCTGACAGATGAATAAACTAAGACTAAAACAGAGAACTAAGGTAGTACAACATACTTGGTATGTAATAATTTTAGGGATCAAAGCCTTTTACAGATGCCCATTTTTCAAGCCTTTTTTAGACAGGATTTACTTGATGTGGGTCTCTTAGCTCTTTAGAATGTTCAGTACCTGTAAAGGAAGAACAGACAGGACATAAAATATTATCCTTGAGGATGGGTTGTATGAGTTTGCCTTATGGATGCATTAGTAGGCTGTTATGCACACACATGCAGTCCACAGAGGAATAGTAGCTACATGCATTAGTAGAAAAAAACATGTTGTCTGGGCAGCACTATAAAATAAGAATCAGATTAACGTTTGGCATTAACTTTGTGCTTTTATCATTGGAAATGGATAAAAGGCACATAAAATGATCTATGATAATGGAAAAGGGAAAAAGAAACATCTATGTTTCCATACTGCCCAGTAAGAAATTTTTGAAAAACAAGGTTTGAAGTTGGTGTTTGAGGTGGGTGACAAAGAGCTCCAGTTTCTGTAAGTCCCAGATTTGCACTATTTCATTAAAAATAGAGGAGGTTCAGCATCAATTAATGTACCAGGCTTATTTGACTAATGAGATACTCTGCCAACTACTTATGTATTTATGAAGGATGTATAGGCAGGGAAAAAAGCTTCCAAAAATGTCTCATTTCTAAGTCTGTAGAGTCTCTCTTCAAAGCTGAAAAGCACTTGTAGTTTGTCATATATGAGGTATATATCTTTAAACACTAACAAGCCTAAAGAAAGCAGAAAGCCATGTGTTACACTTTATTCTGAGGTGCTCAGTCTAATCAAAGTCGTTGTGGAGGATAGGTTATATTCACAGTCACTCTGCTATGTTTCCTTGGCATCTGAAAAGGAAGTTATATACTCACCATAACGTTCCATGTGAGTTGTTCATCTTGCCTTCATTCTTACTGATGAGTTACGGAGCCGATCCTCGGCTCCGACTCGGCCAACAAGCTCATGCCTTACTCCCTATCCCATGATGCATTGGTGATTTCCCCAGATCTTGTTTGCTGCTAACTAAAATAAATTAGAGACAGAGAGAGAGAGAGATCTCTACCATAAATATCAGAGTATATTAGACAAAGGCAAAAAGAGTAGCTATCCCAACTTCTCGGTCCCCAAGAAGGACGGAGGTTGGAGGGAGGGATGTAAGAATGAAGGCAAGATGAACAACTCATATAGAATGTTATGGTGAGTACATAACATCTTTATGTGAAGTTGTTCTATCTCGCCGTTCATTCTTACTGATGGGTTAGCATTCCAAGCACCATCTTTCTCGGGTGGCTCATGGGAGTATATTCCTCAGAACTGTGGAACCAAAGGAGGCCCTGTCCCTGGAGGCCTTGTTTACTTTGTAATGAATGATAAATGTATGTGGTCTTGACTATGTAGCTGCAACGCAGATAGTGTCTATAGGCAACCTGGCTAAAAAGGCTGAAGAAGTGGAGACAGATCTGGTTGAGTAAGCCTTTACCTTTTGTTGTGAAGGTATATGAACTGAATTATAAGTGAAGGAAATACAATCTGACAACCAATTTGATAATGTTGTTTTTGGTACTGGAGCTCCTTTCTTAATTTCTGAAAAGGAAACAAAAAGTTGTTCTGACTTTCTAAAATTTTTTGTCCTGTCCAGATAGAATCTAAGCTGTCTGTGTACATCCAGCTTATGTAACATATATTCCAATCTATTAGTATAATTGGGAAAAAATACAGGCAATTCAATAGATTGATTGAGATTTGACTCTGAACAGACTTTAGGTAGAAAGGAAGGATTTGTCCTGAGGGAGAATCTGTCTTTATGAAAAATTAAATATGGAGGTTTGACGGATAAGGCCTGTAGTTCTGAAACCCTCCTTGCAGAAGTGATGGCTACTAGAAAAATGTTTTTCCATGACAAAAACTTCAGTTCACAAGATGAGGCAGGTTCAAACGGGGGAAGAATGATTCTTGAAAGAACCAAATTTAGATTCCATGGGAAAGCAGGGGTTTCAATGGGTGGTCTTAAATGCTGAGTACCCTTCAAGAATGCTTTAGCTAATCTATATGACATAACATTGTCTCCATGTTCACATACATGAAAGTTCAAAATTGCAGCTAATTGAACCCAAATCCTAGCCGCAGCTGCCCCTTCATTAAAAAGTTTAGTCAAGAACTATAAAATGGATGAAATAGGTGTGAAAAAGGGGTCTATTTTATTTTGAGATGTCCATATGGAAAATCTCTTCCTGAGATATAATTTCCTGGTTGTTGGTTTGTGGGATGATGTTAAAATATGCTGAGCATCTTTTGATAGATTGTGTAACCTGGCTATTGATGGAATCGGAGCAGCCAAGCTGTCAATTTGAGGGACTGTAGAGCAGGATGAAGAACCCCTGACGAATGAGTCAGAAGGTCTGCAACTGGGTCCAGAATCCAAGGTTCTTCCAGTAGATGAGGCTGAAGGAAGGGGAACCAAATCTGATGAGGCCAATATGGAGCAATTAGAATGACTCCTTCCCAGAGTACTGGCTTTCTGCAAAACTTTGGGTATGAGAGGAAAGGGTGGGAAAGCACATAGAAGTCCCGGGGGCCAATCATGTATGAGTGCATCCCTTGGGGAATATCCCAGAGAGGGAATTACGGAAAAATAGATTCTGCATTTTGTGTTTGTTGGAGTTGCAAAGAGGTCTCAGCAAGGCTGGCCCCATCTGTGGAATATCCTTTCCACTACTTGTTTCTTCAGGGGCCACCCGTGAGGCAATAGGGTTCTCCTGCTCAGTTTGTCTGCTGTCATGTTGGACCTCCCCGGCATGTGCATTGCTATCAGAAAGCACTGGGCAGAGGTTGCCCAGTGCCATACTCTCAGGACCTCTCAACATAGGGGGTAAGACTTGGTTCCTCCCTGTTTATTTATATACCAGACTACTGACATGTTGTCTGTCTGTATTGCAATAGTCCCTAGAGGGAGAGAGTCTTGGAAGGACTGCAATGCTAGGAGTACCACTCTCATCTCTAGGACATTGATATGCAGATAAGCCTCGTGTTCTTTCCACGTGCCTTGGGACATTCTTCCCTGATAATGCTCCTCCCCACCCTATCAGGGAAGCATCCATGGTCACAGTGTTAATTGGAGCTGGTAACACAAAGGGGTGACCCAGGGTCACTGATTGTGATATTAGCCACCAGCAAAGATGTTTTTTGCAGGAGTCTGTGATCAGTATCTTGTGGGACATTGGAAGTTCCTGGTAGGTCCATTGGGTGAAGAGGAGCCACTGTAGAATGTGCATGTGGCCTAACGGGATTGCGATGATTTCTGCTGCCATCATGCCCAAAAGTTTCAAAACTGCAGATGCTGGGACCTCTTGTGCTGAGAGGAGGGTTTGAACCTGTAGCTGGAGGGAGGATTCTTTGTCTGCAGCAAGTTTCAGAGTCATAGACGTGGTGTCTAAGTCTGCTCCTATGAAGACAGTACGCTGTGATGGCTCTAAGGCAGACTTTTTCAAATTTACAGTAATTTCCAGCTGATTGCAGAGGTCCATGGTGGTGTTCCTTGTTAAAATTAGCTGATGCCTTGTGGTGGCAGTAAACAGCCAGTCATCTATGTATGGAAACACTCGGAATCCCTGACGTCTCAAGTGAGCCGTGACTACTGCAATGCATTGGGTGAACACTCTGGGGGTTATAGTGAGACCAAAGGGCAGTGCTCAAAACTGGTAATACCTGTCTCCCAGACAAAAGCGCAGATGATCCCTGGATGTTCTGTCCATTTTTTTATGGTAGTATGCATCTTGGAGATCTATGAAGCAAATCCAATTGTCTTTCCCTAAGAACATGTGTATTGACTGTAGCATGACCACCCAAACTTTGACTTTTTTACAGATATGTTTACTCTGCTGAGATCCAAAATGGATCTCCAGTCTCCTGTTTTCTTTGGTACCAAAAAGAATCTTGAGTAAGTTCTGGATCCTTCTTGGTCTGCTGGGAATGGCTGGATGACTCTTTTCTTGAGCAACTTTTGAATTTTCATAGTTGCTTGTTCCCGTTGACTGGGTGGAACATCAAGGATTTTTCTTATAGAAGGAAGTGGTGTGGAAAAGGGAATGTAGTAGCCTCTGGATATGACGCTTTGTACCCAAGTGTCTTTTATTATTCTTAGCCAGGCATCTGGGTACAAAGATAAGCATCCCCCAACTGCCTCCAGAGCAGGACATTCGGGTCTACGTTCAGGAGCGCTGATAGGCCTTCCCAAAGAACTGTTTCCTGTTGCCCTGATTTTGTGGACCCCCTCTGCCTCGTGGGTGGTGTCTTCCATTATTTCCCCCTTCTCTGGCCCTGTAGGGGGGGCTTCCATGTGTGACCTGAAAGGCTCCTTGGGACTTTCTGAACCACATTTTTCCTCCCTTCTGCCCTTTGGGGTAAGGTCTGGTAGAGGTTTAAAAATGAACTCCAACGGCAGACAGAGTCTTTCCTTCTTGCTCACACCTGGTAAGCGTTTCCTTGACTTTAGGTCTGAAGAGGGTTGAACCATCAATGGGGGTGTTCTCAAAGGATGACTTGAAGGGCTTCACAAAGGAACATAAGCGCATCCAGGAATGTCTCCTCATAGCAGTTCCTGTACCCGCTGCCCTACTCATTCCATCGGCATATGAGACCAGATGCATGGATGAGTTTATGAGGGAATTAAGGGTAGCAAGCTGTGAAGATACCTTGTCTGACACTCCCGCAGCTACTGCACCCTGTAGAGTATCTCCCAGCTCCTTTAGGAGATCTCTCTGTAATCTAGTGAAGTGCGTAAGGTAGCTGAGCGACCAAAGGGCGAAGGACGCTGATCTAAAGGTGCACTTTCTGTATTTGTCCATGATCCTAGAATCCCTATTAGGAGGATGGATAGATGTAGAAGTTTCTGATATTTCCTTCTTGGTGGCCGCCACCACCACCATGGCATCAACGGGTACTCCTTTAGTTAAAAAAGATTTATCTTGAGGAGCAGTAATGTACTTATTAGGCCTCCGAGGGACTGGTTCCATAGTGTCTGTGGACTCCCATGCCTTTTGACAAACAACATCCATCAGTTCATCGAAAGGTGGAGTCACCCAAGAGGTGGAGGGTTGAGACCCGAAAGCCTTCAGGAATACTGATTCATCATCAGTAAGGGTGGTGGGTTGCCAGCCACCCCTCTGCTTAAGGATTTCCATGATATCCCCGAAAGAGATATCTTCAGAGGGGGACCATGGGGACCCTTCTGATTCATCCAAATCAGTATCAGAGGTGAGGGATTCCTGTGGAGAGTCCAGGTGCCTCCTCTTGCACAACTTCTTCCTGGGAATCTCCACAGCGGGAGCTTCTGGGGAGGTCTCAGAAGAACAGGGCTCACCCAATGGGGCCTCCTGAGGCTGGGGGTCCCTACCCTTCTGTGGAACCTGTGATGCAGTGGTAGACACTGGTGCTTTAGGGGGAAGAGTGGTAGGTTGTGAAGGTGTGGTTGTCGGTGAGGACAATACCCTCCTCAAAGCATCGAAGGCACCCTGACTCCGATGAGAAGGAACCCCGGATTCAAAGAAATAAGAGACTCCCTTGGCACCTGAGCCATGGGTCCCGAAACTGAGATAGGAGCCGAGCTCATCCTTGCTGAGGCTCCAAGAGGCAAATTCGGCACCGAAAAATTGGTTCAACTCCCCTCTTTGGACCCGACCGGAAAGCGTTGGCTCCTAGACCCTTCTGTCGGCACCGAAGATGCCCTGGTAGCTGGAACTGACAGTCCCAAAACAGGAGTCTGCTCTGACAGCTCCACAACCATCATCTCTACACACTCTGGCTCTGAACGTATGGGTCGAGTCAGTGGAGGAGCAGAAGAAGCATGGGAGGTTTCCGTCAATTCTGAAATGCTGGGAATCAAAGCCAACAGTAGTTTAGCCAGCGCTGGTGCCTGCAGAAGCCTCTGCACCACACAGTCCACGTCCATATCTAATAATCACAAGGACCGAGAATAAGGGATCGAGGAAGCCACCGATTGGAGGATGGGAGTTTTCAAAGTGGGAGTGATCCGTTCCAATATTGGGGACCGGCTCATAAAAGTCACAACTATCGGCTCCAAAGCTGTTGGAGCTGAAGTTGTTTGTATGTCTCCCAAGGATTTGCTGATCGATGTTGCTTTGCTCAGTTCCGACAAACCAGACTTGGAGGATTTTGAAGATTTTTCACCTCTAGTGCCTTTGTCTAATTCAATCTAAAAGGAGGTTTTTAATAGCCCCCTGGCTACAAGCTTACTCCTATGCTCATGTACAACTCTAGAGCTAAAGGAGTGACAGACAGAGCAGTTCTCTTGGAGATGTAGTTCTCCTAAACAATAAACTCAGTCAACGTGGCCATCTGTGACTGACATTTTTTGGCCACATTTAGGGCATTTGCTAAACCCAGATTTTTTCTTTTCTTTTTCCTGAGAATTGGTGTAATTGTCTTATGCACACAACAAGAACAACTTAGTATAAATCCACACTGAATTATAAGCCTACAGAAGTGTATATTAAATGTCCTAACAAACAAACCAAAGATCAATGCACACGAATAACTTCACTATTTAGTTATATAAGGTAGACTTGAAGCAATCTAAACTATGTAACTATATAAACAAGCCTGCCCTATAACAAACAGGGCTCTAATTTACAGTACACTATACAAAGGGGATAGGGCTAAATGCCCAAGAAAAAAATGGCCACGAGAAAAACTAGTGAAAAAATATTTCCAAAACACTCTCACAACAATTATATAGAGCAGTAACTGAAGCCTATAGCTAAACTATCTAATTAAAGTCCTATACACAATTCTAACAATTTTTTAAAAAGAAAAAATAATACTCTCACTGGCCAGAGCTGTGAATCGTCTGATCTAGTTGTAGTGGCAAACGAAATCTGGGGAAATCACCAATGCATCATGGGATAGGGAGTAGACCACAAGTTTGTTGAAGACCTCGAGCTGTTACAGTTGGCCGAGTCGGAGCCGAGGATCAGCTCCATAACCCATCAGTAAGAATGAACGACGAGATAGAACAACTTCACATCAACCCTCCAGACATCATATATCTGCCTGTTTTCTGATGTGTCACACGATAGTGGTATTGTCCATGGACATCTTCAGAAAGCCAGGCACAAATTTGTCTTGAAATGTTGCCAAGGCAGTGAGAGCTGCTTTAATCTGTTAGCATGCTGTGAAGAAATGTTTCTTAGGTCAGTTGTCATTCTATACATAACTATTGCTGAAGCAGGTTCTCTAAGCATAATCTACAAAGTCTGTTGCTGACTGTTAAATTATTTTAGGAGGGACTATCATCCCTTTTAAAAAGCTGTTTGGATATGTCTATTACTGTGGGATATTGTTTCCAGGCAGTAGGAGGATTACTCACTACATTATTTAGATTTTGGTTAGAGCCTACAGAACAGACTAGCAGCATAGAGGATGAAATGCAGTCCACAGTTCATAGAAACTGTCTTTCACTGACTCCAGGTTTTATACAAAAACTCTGCTATCACTGACTGGATTTCTTCCATCCTTTCAGGGGTAATAAAACAATTTATATGGATGCAGTCTTGTTACTGCACCAGAAAAGTTTCTGAGTGAGAAGAAATAATGTGAGACTTGATGTAATTTATAATAATGCCCACAGTTGGCGCTAGTGCTGCTGTTGTAGAGATGTAATAAAATCAGACAATCATTCAAGTATGGGAAGATAGAAATATTCTTCCCTCTGCAGTCCTTAAAATGGAGAACATTGACATCTGTGCAGTGACAGAGACCTGGTTCAAAGCTCCAGAGAGCACCCCTGCATTACCAGGCTTCAATTCATACCACACCTTTCGGCCACCTAACCCAGAAAGAAGCACTAAAGGCGGAGGCGTGTCCATATTCATTAAGGATATCCACACCTCCAGGCTAGTTGCACAGCATAATGCATCCGAGATTATCCAAGTGCAACTAACTCTGGGCAAGACCGCAATCCAAATTGTAGCTTGCTACAGACCCCCCACCATGCCCCAGGATTCACACTCCTTATTTCTTGATACACTGGAAAGTATTAGGGTACAACCCAACACCCTAATAATGGGTGATTTCAACTACCCCACCATTAACTGGGAAAACTACTCATGTACCAACTCTTTTGCTCAATGTTTTCTAGAATTCATAAATTCCAATGCCTTGGATCAACTTATTCACACCCCCACCAGGGGCAGCAATATCCTAGACCTGGTTATTACCAACATGGGAAACCGATGTTCCACACCAGAGGTCAATTCCTCGTTGGTCAGATCCGACCACAAGCTAATCAGCCTAGACATCCACATCCCACCCCCAGCCCCAATTAGGGAAACCATCGTAAAAAACTTCTCAAAAGCCAACTTCACACTTCTTAAGACAGAAGTGGCAAACTTCATGACACCCATGCAGACGGACAATAGAGGTATGACTGCCGAATCCTACACAAATGCACTTTATAAGCACTTACACGAGTGTATGGATCATGCTATCCCTAATAGAACTAAGATGTTATCCTCCAAAAAAAGGAAGCCAATCTGGTGGACCTCTGCCATAAACAAACTCTACAACAGGAGAAAGAAACTGTTGCAAAAAAAAGTAAAATCCCATGACTGGAGGAACTCCCTGGTCAACCTCAGTAAGAAGCTGAGATCCCTCATAAAATCCTCCAAAGCTAGTTACAAAACCAAAATTGCCACTGACTCTAAAGACAACCACAAAGCATTCTATAGCTATGTCAAGAATCTAAATGGGAACACTCAGATCTGCTCTGAGTTACAGCATAATGGCACTAAATATACAGAACCAACTGATATTGCCAACATCCTAGCAGATAGGTTCAGTGCTAACTTTACCCCTCTCTCACCCCCTAGAGGGCCCATCTCTATACCTGAAGAATGCAAAGTTCCTATAATCACGGCTGCACAGGTAAAAAACACACTCTCCAAAGCCAAGAACACAGCATCCATGGGACCTGACAATATCCCAGGCTGCGTTCTACATGAACTACAGAATGAACCGGCACCCTACCTAAGTACCATGTTCAATCATAGCCTCACCTCAGGCTTTGTACCCACTGAATGGAGCACCGCGACAGTTATCCCACTCCACAAAGGGGGAGCCACGAGGGACTCCGGGAACTACCACCCCATTAGCCTGATGAGCCTGGTCTGCAAGGCCATGGAACGTATCATCATGGAACTCATAAACAAAGACATTGGTAATCTCCAAACTCTGGACCCTACTCAGTTTGGATTTGTAAAAGGCAGATCATGTCTCCTAAATCTGATTGACTTCTTTGAAGCAGTCACCAAAGCCATAGATGAGGGTAAAATGGTTCACACAGCTTATCTAGATCTCGCCAAGGCTTTCGACACCATCCCCCACTCTGGAATTATAGATTAGCTCACTAAACTAGGTATAAATCCCTATGTCACAAGATGGGTTGCCAACTGGCTCACGGACAGAACCCACACTGTGAAAGTAGCGGATTCCAAATCCGACATCAGATCAGTGACAAGTGGAGTATCACAGGGTTCAGTCCTGGGTCCTCTCCTGTTTGGTATCTACTTCTCTGAAGTGCAGGCCAACACAGATGGTCTTTGGCTAACAAAGATTGCAGATGACTGCAAACTAGGAGCCATAATCGAAACTCCTAATGATGTGGACAAACTACAAAAGGGCCTCAATGAGACAGATACCTGGTGTCAAAGCCATGGCCTGAAGCTCAATGCCAAAAAGTGTATTGTCATCCCCTTTGGTAAAAACTCTGTACCCATGAACTACCACATAGCTGGTAGTCTACTTAATGCTGAAAATGTGATAAGAGACCTTGGGACACAGGTGGACAGTAGTCTCTCCTTTGATAATCACATTGCCACAGTGGTCAGGAAATCCTTCTATGTGGCTCATCTCATCACAAAAGGTTTCTCATCCAGAAAAAAAGAGGTCATTGTTCCCCTCTACTCATCACTCATTAGACCCATTATAGAGTACAACACCCTTTTTGGTATGTACCTCACAAGACATCTACAACAACTGGAAAGACCACAGAAATACCTCACAAAGAGGATTACTGGCCTCAAACATATACCCTATGCAGACCGTCTCAAAAAACTACAGCTTTACTCCATCGCATATCGCCTACTCAGGGGTGATCTCTGCCTAACATACAAAGCTATGTCAAACCCAGAGCTGTTGGACATGTTCCACTTAAAGAAACCCCAATCCCTCCAAGCTACACGCTCTAGGGACCTTAACCTTGTCACCACAATAAACAGAACATGCTGGAGGGATAGATTCCTGTCCCAGAGACTTCCCATACTCTGGAACAGACTACCTATCTATGTCAAACAGAGCTCCTCATTAGCACTCTTCAAGAAAAATCTTGATGATTGGATGGGAAATGGGAAATTCACCCCGGGGATCACTTCTGTGGCTCTGCTCGACAGGGGCACAGGAAAATAATTTTCTTGGGTGGCGAAAGCCAGGGTACATTTTTTGGCTAGGCTTGTATGGGCCCTAGGGCCAATAGCCTAGTACCTACCTATGAACCTATGAATTTAAGTGTGCATGTACCAGCTCTATGCATCTGTTTACTTACTTGGGAGTCTGTTGTGAGACAAACTCTGTGAGAGATGGTCTTATTTGGGATGTGTGGAGACATGTATCAACCATGAGCAGTGTTGTCACATAGCAGCCTTCCTCTGTTAGGTAGGACGTGTTTTAAGGTTGCCATTCCAAATGTTCATGCTATTTTCAACACCAGAAAAAAGCTGAATAAAATTATAGGCCACTTTGTAAGGATCAAAAAGAAAACCATTGATCCACTAAAGTGAAATATAAGTGCTTTTATTTGCTTAACTATTTTCAAGAGCAGTAGACTTTCTCAGATGAATGTTAATGTTAGAGTAACCATGCTTCTTAACTGTATTTCTTAAAAGAGCCATACCTGGCTCTTCTAGTGCCATGTGCTTATCCATGGTCTGGTGCCCTTCATCGCTAAGTCAAGGAGCAGCAAAATCTGATCTTGTCCTTTCTCCAGTATAGTGCTCCTTGGCCAGGTCAATTTTTCCACAATCTACACCCTTTTCTACTTTAGAAACTATAGCTTGCCACATTTGAAGGAAGCAGCATATTACCACTTATTGACACATAAGATACGCTGAAGCAAGCATTTCAGTCTTGACAGTAAAAGCAGTATGGGAATTAATTTCAGAAATTGAATTCAGAAATGATGGTACTGAAATAAATGCCTGTCCTGTTACTGACAAATTAGCATCTACTGATTGTGCCTCAACACCTTGTGCCCCTTGTGCCTGAGGCACCTGCCCCCTTCACCTCACACAAGCTATGCATCTGTTTCTTAACTGAAAAGTGTTAACCTCAATTTACATTGCAGCTGCTTTAAGAAAAAGTAATTTCACATTTCTAGGTTCAACTTGTTTTAGGTTGTGCTGGGGAAAGGGGAGGTATCTTCAGTCTGATGTAGGAGGTTGGTGTGGATGGTAAACAAAGAATGCTTATTTTTATTCATTTAATGATATGGCCACCTGAGGCTCACTGCACAGAGTTAAGGTTTCTCTGTCATTTTATAGTTGTCTTTGTAAGAAACCCACTGAACTGCGTTTTCAAATAATACCTGTCTCTTCTGAAGCAATACTTTTAAACTCTGATATGGGTACTAGTTAAGGTTGGCTCTATTATATAACAGTAAGAAGTAGTTTGGAAAACATATCTGAATGCTGTAGTGTTCTAGTTTGAAGGAGAAGACTGAAGAATGCTTACAATAGGTACTGGATGGGGTGTACTGGGTAGGTGATATGGCTCTCGGAGGGAAGACCTCTGCTTCTAGATCTTGTAGTCCTGAAAGACTGCTTATCCATATATTATCTTTTGGAAACAGGACTGATGGAAAAGTTCACACCTTCTGTAAAATGCTCTCTTAGTAGTTGGATGACTTCTAGGAACGTATGGTGCCAAGACATGAAATATCTGACTGATTTAACTTTTTTCACCAAATCACTGATAATGCTGTCATATAACTGGCGAAACAAAAAAATCAGGGATAATTGCTATATCAAACAGACATGCCTTAAAATCCTGTGGATTAGATTTTGTACATAAACAGGCCTTACTATTACCAATCTAAATATGGCAGCTCTGAAAGAAACATCAAGAGCATCACATATACATCTAAATATATGCACACTATATTATCTACTTATTTGATTAAAATTTTATATCATCTACTGTGATGGCCATGCACTGGCCCAGTAATCAAGGAGCCTCAGTCCTCACCACTAGCACCAGTGAGGGGCATGCACATTGGGAAGGATAACAAGCACACACACACAGTAAAGTACAATTTCCCTTAAGAGCAAACAGAGATCACAGTCAGTCCAGGGCTGGTTTCTCCCTTTCTCTCAAGATCCCCACTAAGACTCCCCAATGGCACAGCTATAGGGTACAGGTCTCAGACTAGTGGTCAAGCTAAAACCTCCAGCACCCTCTCTGTCCAACCAGTGCTTCGTGCCCCTGTCCAAGTAGCTGACACACACACACTTTGAGATATGAGTTATATACAAATAAACAGACACTCCTGGGGAAGGCTGGCACAGGTTCTCCAGCTATGCCACCTTCTCTGCCCAGGCTATAAGGTAGAAATCACTGCCACCGACCACTAATATCACCTACTAAATGCTTAAAATAATACTGTAGAATAGTCTGACATAAGTATAGAAAACAGCTAGTCTAATCTTACTATTTTCTATCTATTTCTAAGAGAAACAATGTTCTAAATAACTTACATACATACAGAGCAAAGGCAGAGTACTGGTGAGTAGATGTGTTCAGTTTCAGACAAAATCCAAAATGCTCTGATTCTCTTTCTCTGAGAAAGTCTTAAATTGATAATACGTCACTGCTGACTCATTTTAGATTACATCATTCTTAACAGTTCTGATTTTGCTTCCCAGGCTAACAGAAACTCAAAATTTACATTTATTTTTGTACTGTACACCTGCAGGAAGCCACAGCAATAAAAGACATTATGCATGTAAAATCTAGCAACTAATTCTGGTCTCAAAACAATAGAAATAATTTGCTGGACCAGACATTCTGTCTCAGAGCCTTGAGATCAAACAGTCATGCAATGATTGACTTATCAGCTTTCTTCCAGCAGAGTGCACTGTGGTTACATTTTTGAAGCTCAGTACAACATATAGTTTAATCATAACATATAGTTCTCTTTTACATTTGTAAAACCAGCCTGTGGATTGTATTAATATTTACAAATCACATAGAATTATTTACAAGATTCTATCTGGCTGGGCTGGCAGCCTTTCAGTTTTTCACATTTCTCCCCTCCCTGAGAACTCAAGCTAGTTTTTCAAGTGGCCCTTGAGAAACATTGCTTGAGAGAGTTAGGTCTATCTGAGTATATCTTACCCCATTCCCTGTCTTGAGAACCCATCTGCATTGGCATTGCTAATCCCACTGTGGTGCTGCACTGACATATCATATGCTTGCAACCCTAGGCTCCATCTTAGCAACTTAGCATTTTGCTGGCTGGCTCGGTGTAACCATGTTAGGAGATTGTGATCTGTAACTATGGTGAATTTCCTTCTATACAGATAAGGCTGAAGTTTCTGCAGTGCCCACACTATGGCTAGACATTCCTTTTCTACAGCTGCATAGCATTCCTCCCTGGGTTGGAGCCTATTACTGAGATAAACCACTGGGCGCTCTTCTCCCTCTGAAGAAATCTGGCTAAGTACAGCCCCCACTCCATGGTTTGAAGCATCCACCTGTACAACAAATTCTTTGCTGCAATCTGGACTGGCTAACACAGGGGATCCTCCCAAATCTTCTTTAAGCTTTTGGAATGCCTGCTCACATGCTGTGGTCCACACTACCTTATCTGGCCTATTTTTCTTGTCAGGTCTGTGAGGGGAGCAGCTATGGTACTATAACTGGGGACAAACTTTCTGTAGTACCCTGCTATCCCTAAGAATGGCCTCACCTCCTTTTTGGTAACAGGTGCAGGCCATGCCTAAATGGCTTTCACTTTGGCAGGTTCTTACCACTCCCCACTCTATGTCCCAGGTAAGATCCTCCACCATACCCACCTGATATTTGCTCGGCTTAATGGTCAACCCTGCCCTCTGTAGTCTGCCCAGCACCTCCCTGACATGCTAAAGGTGCTCTTGCTAGGAATGGCTGTAGATGGCAATATCATCTAGGTAAGTAAGGGCAAACCCTCCTGCTCCTTCTAGGATATGATCTACCAGCCTCTGGAAAGTCACTGGGGCATTTGTCATCCCAAAGGGCATCTTTGTGAACTCATACAAGCCAAAAGGAGTCACAAAAGCTGACCTCTCTCTAGCACTGGGAGTCAAGGGTACCTGCCAGTAACCCTTGGTAAGATCAATGGTGGTAAGTTACTTAGCCCCACTCAGCTGCTCTAGGGCCTCATCTGTCCTAGGCATGGGTTAAGCATCTGACTCTGTATGACTATTTAATTTTGTGTAGTCACACAGAACCTGGTGCTGCCATCCTTCTTTCACACCAGCACCACCGGGAAGGCCAAATGACTGTTGGACTCTTGAATTACCCCTAGTTACATTTCCTGTATCTCCTCCCTCAGAGTCTATTCAACTCTCTTAAGCACCCTGTAAGGGGTCTTCCTAATAGGCCTTTGGGGTCCTGTATCCACCTAGTGCTGCACCAGGTGAGTGCACCCTGATTTCCCAGTGAGCATGTCCCCAAACTCCTGTAATACTGCTCGGATTTCTCGAACCTGGGTAGGAGATAGCTGCTGGGACATTGCCACTTCTTCCACTGAGGTGTCAGTTCAAGCCTCACTGAGGAGATCAGTCACCAGATCTCCCTCAGACTCCTCCTGCAATCCACTGCAAATACTCAGCACAAGGGCATCCCTATCATGGCAAGGTTTCATCATGTTAACATGGTACAATTTGTGCTCCTGCCTAGCAGTTCTACCATGTAGTTAACATCACTTACCTTTCTTACCACCTTGTAGGGTCCCTCCCAAGCTGCTTGCAGCTTGTTGTGTCTGACAGGAATGAGAACTATTAACTGCTGCCCTACAGCATACTCTCTAGCTCAATAATTCCTATCATACCAGACCTTTTTCTTCTGTTGGGCTTCTGCCAGGTTCTCCTGGGCCAAGCCCATGAGTTCCCTAAGCCTTGTCTTGAGGTTTAGGACATATGTCACAACAGACTCCTTGTGAGATTCACACTCAACTTCCCACTCATCTCCGATTAAATCTAGAGGTCCCCTCACCCTATGCCCATACAGCAACTCAAAGGGTGAAAAACCTGTGGATTCCTGGGAACATCTCTGTAAGCAGACATCAGATGGGGCAAATATTTGTCCCAATCCCTCTTAAACTGGTCTGCAAGTGCCCATAGCATGGACTTGAGTGTAGAGTTTAACCTCTCAACAAGGCCATTAGTCTGGGGATGGTAGAGGGTGGTCTTCAGGTGCTTCACCCCACAATCCCTCCACAGACAAGCCAGCAGGTCTGACATGAAACTGGCACCTCTGTCAGTCAGTATTTCTTTTGGGAAAACTACCCTGCTGAAAATCTCTAACAAAGCATAAGCAACCTATTCTGCCTCAATGGAGGACAAAGCCACTGCCTCAGGGTATCTTGCAATATAATCTGCTACCACTAGGATATACATTTTCCCTGTGGAACTTGGGGTACTCAGAGGCCTCACAATATCCATAGCTACCCTCTGAAATGGTTCCTCAATCAAAGGCAAAGGCATCAAATGAGCTTTCACCTTGTCTCCTGCCTTGCCTACCTTTTGGCACTGCTCCCAGGTCCTGCAGTACCCTGTTACATCTCTGGAAATTCCAGGCCAATAGAAGTTCTGCATAATATGTCTCTTTGTACCTTTTATACCCATTTGACCTGCAGAGGGAATATCATGGGCTATGGCTAGAAGCACCAGATGGTAGGCTCTAGGCACTACCAACTGCTGTATCCCCTTACCTTCTAGCCCTCCCTCAGGGGTCCACTCTCTATACAGTAACCATTTGTCCCAGTATACAAATTCCCCTTCCCTTGAGAATCAGGTGCCTCACTAGCTACCTGCCTCAGGCCTTATAATATAGGGTCTGAGAGCTGAGCCTGCCTCAACTTTCTCTTTGTAACCCTTCCCAGCTCCCTTCCAAAGGAAGTCTGGCATCCTCTGACAGTGGTGCCTCACTGTCAGCCTGGGTACTACTACTCACCTCTACCTTTGCAGTCACTCTGTCCAAGGGAACATCAGTACCCACAAGCAGCTGTGGCTCACTTCCAGTCTCACTGCTACAGAGTAGCTCCCTCCCTGAAGTAACCACCTCACCAGTCCTGTCTGAAAGTATGTGGTCTGTCTGGGTCTCCCCCAGGCTACGTCGGTCATGCGCATTTGTACCCTGACGTCCTGACGTCAGATTAATGTGCCTTGACCGACGTCAGCCATATACTTTGGTATTCGGGCCGACTGGGACAGCGGACTACCCTAGTGTTAGGACTGCAGCAATGTGGAATGAAGAACATCTGCATAAACACATGGTACTGCCTCATCCAAATCTTTCCCTATCAGGACACCTGCAGGATGGTAGTTTGGTAACCCAGTTGTCTCAAGACAACCTACTATTGACATTTTGTCCTTCCCACTTTCTGGCTCCCTCACCTTTTGTTCCCCACCTTGCCTCCATAGAGATCTATATGCCACATGGTCCCACTGTTTGAATTCAAAACAATAACCTTAGGTCCTGGACATTTACCTGGACTACTGCCTTCCCCTGCCACTGGCAGATTCTGTTGGGGCAGTCTGGGCTGCCCACCATGGGTTACTTTAGACCCATGAGCAGCACTGGGTGTCCCTTTCCTGTGCAGTGATGCCCTGTTTGCTAGGTATAGGTCTTCCTTCTTCCCCAACTCATCATGAAGTAGCACATTGTCTATCAGCTAAGCAGATCCTCATGTCCTCAGGCAAAGTGCAAAGGGCTTGTTCCCTCACCAAAGTCTGCAGCCCTTCAAAAGTGGTGACCGGACATCTACAAACCCACCTATGAAAATAAGTGCTAAGTTCAGCAACATATTCACACACACTTTCATCTGCCTTGCGTCTATGCTTATGAAACATTTTCCTATAAGCTTCAGGTGTTAGCTTAAAAAATTATAGCAAACAATTCTTAACAGCAGTATAATCAAAACATTTATGATTAGATAAATTGGAAAGTACATTTACTGCGTGGCTGATTTACAGTACAAAAACACCTTCAGTGATCACTGTACACCAGCTACAGGAATTCATTATCCACACCACCACTACAAGCCAATTAGTATGTGATGTGGCCACCTCACCACTATCAAACAATTAGTATGTATTGTGGATATCCCACTACTGCCAACCAATTAATATGTGACACCTGGGCACTGGCCTAGTAATCAAGGAGCCTCAATCCTCACTACTAGAACCAGTGAGGGGCATGCACACTGAGAAGGATAACAAGTACACACACACAGTAAAGTACAATTTCCTTTGAGAGCACACAGAGATCACAGTCAGTCTGGGGCTGGTTTCTCCCTTTCTCTCCAGATCCCCACTAAGACTCCCCACTGGCACAGCTATAGGGTACAGATCTCAGCCTAGTGGTCAAGCTAAAACCTCCAGCACCCTCTCTGTCCAACCAGTGCTTCATGTCCCTGCCCAAGTAGCTGATACACACACACACACACACACACACACACACACACACACACACACACACACACACACACACACACACTTTGAGATATGAGTTATATACAAACACATAGACACTCCTGGGGAAGACTGGCACAGGCTCGCCGGCTATGCCCCCTTCTCTGCCCAGGCTATAAGGTAGAAATCACTGCCACCAACCACTAATATCAACTACTAATAAGGCCCTTACCAAAGGGTACCCAATTTTACTGTGCAATGTTATTATTATCCAATTAGTAAGTATGACGAACAGCAAGGCTTATTGGAGTGGCTTGGACAGCATCACTATATACATGAAATGTATTCAAGAGCTTAAATTATCTCTATACAAAACTGCCACAGTTGAAAGGTTTAAAAATATTTAATAATAAATAATAAAAACACAAGACAAATCTTCTCAATTCAACACAGTGCTAGTCAAGAGTTCAGACACAGGAAAATTTTAAAATAATACTGTAGCATAGTCTGACATAAATATAGAAAACAACTAGTCTAATCTTACTATTTTCTATCTATTTCTAAGAGAAACAATGTTTTAAATAACTTACATACATACAGAGCAAAGGCAGACTACTGGTGAGTAGATATGTTCAGGTTCAGACAAAATCCAAAATGCTCTGATTCTCTCTCTCTCTCTGTGAAAGTCTTAAATTGATACTACATCACTGCTGACTCATTTTAGATTACATCGTTCTTAACATTTATGATTTAGCTTCCCAGGCTAACAGAAACTCAGAATTTACATTTCTTTTTGTAATGTGCATCTGCAGGATGCCACAATAATAAAAGACATTATACATGTAAAATCTAGCAATTAACTCTGGTCTCAAAACAATAGAAAGAATTTGCTGGGCCAGAAATTCTGTCTCAGAGTCTTGAGATCAGTCATACAATGCTTGACTTATCAGCTTTCTTCCAGCAGAGTGCACTGTGGTTACATTTTTGAAGCTCAGTACAACATATAGTTTAATCATAACATATAGTTCTCTTTTACATTTGTAAAATCAGCCTGTGGATTATATTATTTACAAATCACATAGAATTATTTATTGGCAGCCTTTCAGTTTTTCACATCTACTTCTTTGATTAACTTTTTATAGCCTACCCCACTGTTTGAGTCTAACTTATTCTCATAACACTCTTGTATATAGTGTACTACACAGCCTTGGTAAGTTAAGTAATAGCCCAAAAAGTTAGCAGATTATTCTATATCTGCAAATATAGTTTAGGTGAATTAATACTTTATAATCTTAGCAAAGGCAGCATTTCAACCAACATTAACCTGAATTACCTACATTATTGGATACTGTTAGTGCTTCACATAAGGAAATAAAGCAGTATAACTCAAAATGGAGAAAAAATGAGTGTGCAGGATAATGTATATGTGTAAAGATGAAATGGAAGTGGATTATAGTTTTGTAACCAAGAGAATGATTGTTTTTAGTTAAATGATTAAGATTTTATACTGTATGTTAGTGCCATCTGCTAAAATTATTATAAATGGCCACCTGGAGTTATGTTATCTAGATTTATCAATATCTGGGCAGATTAAATACATAGTTAGCTATTAACAGCCAATGCTGCACTGTTATGCTGCACATACTGATGCATTTGTGTAAATAAATATTGGCAGTGAACTATACTGATGCATGGTGCAGTGGATAAAACCCTAACTGAGACCCAGAAAACATGGAATCAACAGGTAACCCATGTGCTGGAGGAGATGGGAATGATGACATGAAGGGAGCATCTGATAACAACAACTCGCCAGCCTGGGGGGGATGCAGGTAGCCAGGCTCATTGCAATGCCAGCGCCTTTCAGAGAAGTGGTTTAGTGCATCCAACATATAGATTGGAGATTTATTTATTTTTATTATTTAGTTGTCATTTGTTTATCGGGAAGGTCCGAGTGGGTCATGAGGCACCCATTTTCAGTGGAGGCCCAGGAAGAAAGGCTCCAGGTGTGCTGATCCTGCCAAGTCACATTCATGTAGTGTCTATGTAAGTGTGTGGGTGTGTTCACAAGCACAGTGGAAGGTGCAGCATATTCTCACATCTGTATGAGTGCATGTCAGCCTCTGGGGTTTAGTGTGAGGACAGGAAAACAGGAAGATCCCTCATGGCTGCCTAAACGACAGCAGCACCATTATCAGCTCTCACCCAGGTGATGAATAGGCTTGGTCACAGAGGCAGGGGCATGGGAGTGGGGATGAGGAAAAACTACAGAGTTCTTGAAAGTACTTAGAATAACGAATCTCTGCAAAATGAAGATTGCAAATAGGCTTATATCTCAACCTCATTTCATCCAATACAAACTTATGTTTCAAGTGTGATGAGTGACATTTAATAGTGTTTGCCTGGCTACAACATTTAATCAACTTTTTCTTGTTCAGAGTCCTTTTTTGCATGCTTTATTTCTTGTGAACTTGTATATAACAATATTATTTAGAGTCTGGAAGGCTTTACAATATATCTGTTGTTTTATGTCTCTTGTGTTAAGCTGTGTATACAGCTAAAGTAGTTTATCTGAAACTACTGAACTTTGTGTGGATTGTCTGCTAACTGACATCCCTGTTGAGACTCGTTGTCTAGATTTCCCCTGAAAAAGGACCAGTAACTAAGTGGGTCTATCTAATTAATGAAATCACACATGTAAGTAAGTAAATACATAAATGAATGTTCTAGTATGACTATTATTATTAAACAGTACTGATCTCAGTTTTTTTACCTTTTTGCTCCTCATTGCAAGCTGCAAATATTTTCTCCCCTCTGCTGACCCATTCATTCTGAGCAGTTCACCCTGTGACATAACTTTATTACTCTTCATTGAATGGATCCCCTTTTTATAGTAACTTAAACCTGACAGATACTGGGACAGTGGGACTGTGAGTACTGGGGTAAGCAGGCACAAAAGCTGTCATGCTGTGGTTCAATACTCATCCCCTCCTTCCCTAATCACAGAGTACCATAAGTATTGAATGCTTGATATGTGCATGTGCTTCCATGTTCAACACTGCAGCAAATATGGTATCATAGTGTCCTACAGCTACATTTTACTGAGCATTACAGAGTAGTCTGAGAGAGACGGAACCTTATCATAATGAATATGAAAACTGAGATAGCACTGATTTCTCAGCTCCATACCAAATGCCACCTCCAGCAGGAGGGCTGTTAGTTAAAACTTGGTCACTGACTACCTGAACAAACACCTATGCCACTGGGATGAGGAATGTTTTTAAAATAGCTATAGATGTACAAAAGTTATACACTTCCATGTGCCTTCATATGGAAATTTATTTAGCCTATTAAATCAGATGTATGCAAAGGACTGAATTCAGCGATGACCTCTCTAAATCTGGGCCATAGTCAGTACTAAGGTCACCTAACTTGCATTTCTAACAGGTGCTTTATTTAGAAACAATATTATACACCTGTCAGAAAGAGCTCTGTAGGTGATAATAAGAAATCAAGTGATGCAAAGATAAGTTCAACATGTTATCTATCCAATAGTGCAATACTGCATCAACACACAATGGTTGTCAAGGGGAAGGTGTGACAGAGTAAAGTGATATAGTTTAGGACCACTGAGTAGTCTTACAATGGATATCTGTTACTGAGAAGGAAAGTATAAATTATGGGAGAGCCCACACAAGTGGGCACTGCAGTATATTTTCGGGATGGGACTGCTGGTTGGAGAGCACAGCAGTGAACACAGTACCATTTATCATGGAAAAGGTAACTAACCAGGCCCATGGAAGGGGTTATAATACTCTTTAATCACTGCAGAGACTACACATTTACCCCTCTAAATACATATAAAATCTTTGCAATACCACAACCAACACTACTCCTTCAGCCTGGAAGTCATCCTTTGTCAAACCTGTACCAAAAGATTCCAAATCTGCTTCTTTCTGTCACATCTGACCCGAATGTCTTCTTCCTACTCTTAGCAATATCCTTGCGGAACTAATTAGTAACCCACAACTTTGACAGATCTTTGGACCCTAACTGACAACATTTTAACTAAAGGAACCTAACCAGGGCTGTGTTCATTACTCTAACCTGAACTTTTGATATGGTTGATCATTCTATTTTAGATATTGGCATCAATCCTGAAACCACTTGGCGGTCCAAAGACTACTTCTCCATCGGACCTTTTATGGTACAGATTTACTCCTCTGTTTCAGACACTGCCTACACTTTCTCAGGTGTTCCTCAAGGTTCTATACTTGCCCCTTAACTTTTCTCCATCTTCATACCCAAATTAACTTTGGACCTAAGACAACTACAACTCCTTTTATATACTGATAACATGGTATTTTATAAGTCTAGTCCTTCACATCATGTCAATGAAACTCCAATTACAAACAGACGTCCTGGAACTTAATAAGTGGCACACATTGAAAGACCTTTTGGTAAACACTAACAAAAAAATGAAATTCATGCTGTTCAGCATCCCCCCCCCCTTAAAAAAAAAGACTAAATGAATTCCTGAGAACACTCAGCATTACAAACCAGAACAGCAACCATCCCAAAACTACCTCCTTACCAAAAATTCATACAAAATCTCAGATCCAAAATCAACTATCTACTGTTCCAGGCCAATAAAATATCTCAATTCTTATCACCTTTTTGCAGGGGAAGTTATAGGCAAGTGCATCCTGCTTGTACAATTTGAATATGACTTTCTTCCTTATAGACATTATCAAATAAAATATTCTAATTCCTCACCAGTTGCCCCAGTATGAACATCACTGCCACACTACAATGAAAACAAAGGAGCTACTAGTACAAGCAAGAGCTATCCTTTTTCTGGGTTGCATTCTATTCAGACTACTTCAACAGGACACCCCTCTCCACTCACAATGGATTAGTTTTAATCCCAGCCACTACAATCCACAACCTTAGGAGTCATGCCAAATATGGCCCACAATCCAAACCCCTATTATTAAAAAAACACAGATCAGATCATAGTATTTCTGTTCTTGCCCCCCTCCACACACACAAATTATGGTAATCTCTCCCAAAGGATCTAACTGAATAGACATATTACTCAAGGTTTAGACCTCAGTTCAAATAATTAATACTAAAATAGTATGAATACAAGTGCCACGCTTGTACATATCACATAACTTTCCTCTACATCTGGCCACTTCATTCTCTTCTTCATTATTACCTATAATATATATTCATAGAAGCTCTGTTGCATGCAGAGATTTCTTACCTTTATTTATCTCCTTGTAAATCCACTCACCTTACACCCCTGTTACCCCCTTTTCTCATCGTCCGCTGTTGTAATCTGCTCTTGTAAATATGTACATAGTAATTCTTCTTGCAATACAATGCCTTGATGTCTAGTGGGATTTGTTCCAGTGATGGTGTAATTTGCTTAGCTGTTTTTTATGTGAAGTAGTTGGGGGGATGCATTCTGCTGGGTTGAGATCCACTTTGTTGGGAATTGTGTGATTGAATGCTTTGCAGTGCAGGTTGGAGAATTCTCTTTAGAAGTTAGATGGTAAAAGGTTACTGGTTATGCAAGGTATGTGTCTTTGTGTGGAAAGCTTGCTAACAGCTTAACACTTTCTGCTAAATGCCAGGCCCTCTGTGCTAACTCTCCACTACTGTCCTCTGTATGTGTGTAACTATCCACTGCTGTGTGTGTATGTGTCTTGAGAATGCACTCATGTTTGTATGCATAAATGTATTAACTTTGGACATGGATACGTGAATACTACCAACATTTTCTAACAGGGCAAACGGAATAATAACATGTTCTCCCTCCTCTCAGGAGTTGGTAAGTACAGTCCAACTCCATTACTTCTGACACCCAAGATATGCATGTTGGTTGTCTCTGAATAGTATACACAGTCTTATTCAGGCTTTCTAGCTCATTTGCATATGTACTACACTCCAGCTGCTTACCCAGTATGAACTTACTTATCTTTGTTGGCAACAATTAAGCACCATTTCAATGAACTGGGAATGGGTTTTCTATACAATGTTTAGTGCACCATCTACAGGCAGTGTGAATTAATCATTTGAATGTTGTCCAAAGTATTTAATTTAAATTACATTTAATATTCCACTTTATCATAATCCAGAAATTGAATATGTACAACTTCTGAGTTGTCCTTTCCTCTTTCAGCACCCCAGCTCTCTCACATTAACAAATGTCTGCAAAGTGCTTTCTTTAAGATAACCAACATCAGGTTTATAATTCATTAGTGAACTATTTGTATTAGTGTCTTTCTTGTAACTGAAACAAGGTGAATTTCCTAATGATATTACAAAACTAAGGAGTTAAAGCAAATGAAATTATGTGGATTACAGACCGAGAACCATCTAACCAGCAGAATAAAAGTAATTATTTAATTGATACAAGGTGCCCAAATGACTATTAAACTACCAAATGACTATTAAACTAGAACACTAACTCATTAGTTTATTTTTAAAGACCAACTTTATCAATTTCAGGGTTGCAATGGAACCAGAGCCTACCTTGGCTCTCAATGGGTGCAAAGCAGAAAAAAACAAACACACATGCACGCCTATGGGCATTTTGGAGCTACACCACTTAATCTATTCCATGTCTTTGGGATGTAGCAGAAATCCAGCACATCTAGCAATGGACTCAGGGAAGCTATGAACTTTGTACAAAAGGCACCCTAGTAAAGACTCCAAGAGAACCGAGCACTGTGAGGAAGTGATGATAAAAGCTGCATCACTGTGCCCCCCATATTAAATAAAATTATCTTAAAGGAGATGAGCAGAAACACAAAAAAATAATATGGGTGCCCGTGCAGCAGCTGGTGCCTCTTAAGGGCAGCTCTTCATGATCTTCCTTGCTTTTCCCATCCTTCCACAATAAATACAACATTCAGTCAATTAATTTAAACAGCTGCACAACTGTGACTGTTTAAATGAATGCACAGAATGCCAAATTGCAATCCTAACTGAATGCTGGCAGTGCTTTGCTGGTACTTTGCTTCTGCATTATCAGTGAAATCAACTGATCAGATCGTGCCCCCTAACAGCTTGTACTCATGGCAGCCACCCTTTTCACCACATCCGAGCTATGGTTCTGTTGGGTACAATAACAACACGGAAGGAATTACCTTAACAAATTAACCCATAACCATATGTACAAAACAAAAGTGGACCAACCAGTTCAACAGCATGTTGCTGTACCTGCAAGCAGAACAGAAAGAAAGGAAATAAGACATTAACACTTGCTGCATACACTGCGCAAAGATCACCTGGGCCGGGCTGTAGAAAAGTAGAAGTTTACAATATACATGGAAGCACATTTGTAGACATATCCAGGAACCCACAAACTAAAGCCAGATTCTTGGCCTCAAAGTTAATGGTCTAATCGGTATAACTTTAATATACCATTCTACACAAAATATGTGTGTTAAAAGCCACCAACATAAATAGAGATGTGAAATCAAGTTCCCATATGCTTGTGGTAGCTTAGTAGATGTAAAAACTCCTTTAGCAGTCAAACAAAACAGAGAGTTGCCAAACATGTATTATGTATGTGCTGCAGCAGTTAGAGTTAGAAGCTGGATGTTCTTATGGTAGTTCTTTTAATTTTTTCAGATTTTGCTTTGCAGGCATGTTTCATCTGTCTAAAACATTCACTGATTCACTCAGTCATTGCTTTGGTTTTGCTGTTTAAGAATGGACTCATTATGGCCACTTTTGAAGTCCTGAGCCTTTAAATAACATTGTAACACTGGAGAATGAGGGCAGTAGCTGGCTGCCCTTATGATTTGCAGTGAGGTGAAGCCTTTCATCTTATGCACAGTGTTTCTGCATCCCAATCTACAGTCTCTGGGAACACAATTTTATCCCATGTCACACAAAAACCTGACTGGTGGATTCCAAAAACTCTTACCTCTCTAAAACTCTTATCCCTCGCTTTCCATTTAACTGGTTGGTTACACAGCTTTTTTTGATGCACACACACACACACACACACACATATATATATATATATATATATATATATACATACATATATATATATATATATATATATACACACCTACATATATATATATATATATACACACATAAACACACACACACATACACACACGTGTGTGTGTGTATGTATGTACCTATCTGCATACACACACTAGACTGCTTATGTTCTGCCACTCACTGTCTATTATCTGTCAGCACGAGTCATTTCCTACTACCTACTAAAATGCTTAATCTTAACTACAGTAACAAAAAAATGCAAATTGTTGAGTACAATTTTTTTTAATGGAGTAAACTGATCATATCCTGTTTTTGTTTTCATATGTTTATATGCAGACGTCACCCTAACTGCTTAACCTTTACTGACCCAAAAATGAAAATGCCTGCAGTATGAAAAGATCAGATTAGGAAAATTATGCACTTCATAGCCTTCAAAATGAGTCATTCTATCTAATTAAAAAACAGGTCTTGTACTATAACAGCACATATAAAATGTAAATTTATTCTTGAAAGTATGTGATTCTCAACACTAATTATGAAGTATCACACACTACTGAGACAGGAAATTAAGTATGTTAGGCAGTTAAGAGGAAATCGTCTTCTTGAAGGAGTGTTGGAGAGATAGATAATGTTTCAGCTATGCTAGCTCGAGTCAAAATTTCAAGCATGACAGGTGTTTGATGATGAATAGCCTGTGATGAACCATTATGTCACTCAGGATGACACCGTTTCTGAAGTGTAATAATAGTGCTGTCACTGGAACTTTGACTTTGAAAGACCAAATGTGATGAAGTCATGTCATCTAGTTTTTGAAGTTGCTCTCTGACTCAGAATTCTACATATTTTATGAAACTGCACTGCAAACCAAAGTCTGCAACTAGGTATCTGTCAGCAGTGGAAATTAGATCAAAGGCACTCATCAGCCCTGCTTCATGATTTATTTGTACTGTGTAAGTGGAAAATGTTCTACATTTCAAAGATTTCAAAGGGTAAAATGCAGCGCCTGGAGTTATAAAAGTACACATCCTTATCATGAAATAAAGTGGACTTTGTCTTTAAGAATACTGAGAGCAGTCAAAAGCTGCCTGCAAATCCCAAAGAAATATCTTAAATGGCTTAGTAAGACTTGAAATCATGCCACCCAGAATTTCATTCAGGCTATGGGGGGAGTAGTAATAGTACCAGATAAGTAGCTGGAACATAAAATTGAATATGCCTTTGCACAGTGATTCAATGATTCTCTCCACATCCCAGCCATACTCCATGCAAAGAAATCCTTAAAATACACACAATCCTTAAAGTGCTTTAAGTCACCATGAATCACATATAAATGTCCACTGAAACAAAGAAACTGGTAAACTGCCTCAGTATGCATATCATTATTTAAATGTACAGTCAGGAGCTGTGTGTGTGTGTTAAAAATGGTTGAAATATTCCACAAATGGAGAAAATAATGTGTGCTGTGCTTGGGAACTGAACTTAAGCACACCAAAAAGACACTATTTAATAGTTTGACTTGGTAACTGTGAGTCCAGGAACAGTGCGTGTGTTATCCTTCAAATGAGACATTAAATGGAGGTCTCATGTTGCTCATGTGGAGATAAAAGATCCCACGACTCTTATCAAAAAGAGTAGGGGAAATTCCTGATGCCCTGGCCAAACTTCCCTTAGTTGTACAAATACCACCTTGGGTCTGTCCTGAAAATATGCCACTAGCCTTATTTCAGTGCTCTGTTATAGACAGATTAAGATTCTTAGACCCCAGAATTCACCACAAAGAATTCCAAACACATTGGGCAAGCTCTGTGCATTTATAAAAACTAGAGAAAAAAAGCTGGTGCCCAGTGCAGGAAAGTTCTAAAGTGAGACAATGATGGGAATTAAATTATTACTGAATGGTTTCTTGTACTCTCTACCACCATCAGCTTTAGTGCATAATGCTGCCACATAACTGTATACCTAGACTTATTTCTTGGCCCATGAATGTGGGCAGGTGGGAGGATCTCAGATGACATTGCTTCACTCACTGGCCTTCCATATCCAGTACTTAACTGGTTACCCACCCTCCTTCTTTGTTTAATTGGCTACTGTATCTGGTTTGCAGATATGTAGTTTGTATCATCTTTCCTTGTTGATCTAAGTATCTTTGAACAATAATTCTGCATTTAAATGCATCTCCCAACATACTTTGCTTTAATTCATGTATATCTATGGCATGCATCACCAGGAAAGTGAGTGACAGTAGCATGGATATGTAATCTTTTATTCCACGGTCATCTTGCTTCCAAAATGTAAAACTACAAGAAAAAAGTTGACAGGGAACATTTTGTTCCTGCTTATATATTTATCACCTCACATAAGCATTCTGCTATCTTGCTAAGGCAACAGCAGTGTTTGGATGAAATTTCCTAACTCTGAGCAAAAATACAAATGGGTCTTCACATATGCATGTACATCATATATGAAAGTTATCTATCTATCTATCTATCTATCTATTTATTGACATTTGATTACCGGAAAAGTCTGACTGGGTAGGTGCCCATTTTCAGATGAGGCCTGGCAAGAAATGCTCCAAAGTATTACAAAAACATTTTAAGAACAATAATTTTACAGTCTACCAAAATAATACAAAAACATATACCGTTGAAATAATTATACCAAATTAGACAATGTGAAAACATTGGTTAAGAATAGGTACAACTTACATGGCAATGATTTAATATTTAGAATTTTAGCCAGTTTACTGAAATTAAAAGTAAGTTAGTATAATACAAACAGAAATTGCAATATGAAGTTGGAGAGAAAAAAAACAGGGTTATGGGATATTTAGACAGAGAGTCAGGGGAGAGAAATTAATTGAAGTAAGGAAGTGAGAGAAGAAGGGGGAGTAAGGAGGTGTAAGGTATGAATATTTACTTGTTCGTATTTTGGGATATAATTTATTCTGGAGTTGATCAAGAAAAAAGCCTGATTTTGGCTAGGAAGCCTTTCAGAATGGTTTTAAAGTACTGGAGGGAGAGTATTGACCTGATAGATACAGTTAAGCAATTCCAGGTCCTAGCAACACAGTATGAGTACAGACCATGCTCAATAGATCTAAAAGGTTTGTGGACAGAGAGGAGTTTTTGGTTACTGGATCATAATGACCAAGTGGGAACACTGTTGTATAGTACTGGACAAGAAAATGGAGGCTGGATAATTTTATAGGTGGCAAGAAACTATTTATATTTCAGTTGACAGGGTAGTGCTAACCAATTTAGGCTTTTAGTGCTATACAGTGGTGAGTTCTGAAGGGGTCTTCTTCTTCTTCTTTTGGCTTTTTCCTGGTATTTCTTGCAAATTTAGCCACTTCATTGTGGCATTGTTCAAGTTTTGCTTTTTGTGATGCCTGGAGGTTAGTAAGGATGATGGAGCTATGAAGTACTGAGGAAAAGAGGCAAGTAGTGGCAAGTGTAGTTATTTGTGATAGCGAGAATGTTTTTGTCTCTGTAAACCATCCCTGTTTTTTGATGATTTTTTTATGCAATTTTGTATATGCAGGTTAAATTTAAATTATCATTCACTATCATCATTAATAATTTATCATGAGAAGTGACTTCAATGGTTGTATTATTAAGAGAAAGTACTTTAAATTTTGTTTTTTCATGAAAGAAGGATTTGGGGAAAAAGTATATATATTTTTTTTGTTGAGCATGAACTATGAGTTACAAAGCCATATTTCAGTGGCTGTTAAAGCTTCCTAAGTAATAGTTTGAACTTGTGCCAGGTTGTCTGATGTGCACATGATTGTGGAGTAATCTGCATATTGTATTAGGGAGGCTTGTTGTGTGGGTGTGGAGGGTGTTGGTGAGAATGTTAAAGAGGAGGGGACCAAGGATACAGCCTTGTGGTACAATGGTGGTGACTGGGCAGTATGGAGAGATGGAGTGCCAGATACCTATTGAACAAGTAGCTTTTGGACCATAGACATAGAAGGGTGGGCCAATATAAACAGCTGAAGTAGAAGTTTGTTATGACAAAATGTGTCAAAGACTTTAGACAAGTCTAGAAATAAGGAGGAGACTAGTTTGTCGTTATCTCCAGATTTATTGACAGTATCTATAAAGGATAGAAATGCAGTGTTAGTACCGTGGGAGGGACAGAAGCCACATTTTGTGTGGGTAGGAGTTCTTTCTACAGAAGATAGTTTAGCAGTTGTTTTTGAATATATTTTTTCAAGCATTTTGGAAAGAGGGGACAAGTTTGCTATAGGGATATAGTTACTGATGTCTTTTGAATTTCCTCTTTTGTATAGAGGGTTAATGTATGATGTTTTCCAGAGAGAAGGAACTTGGAATTCCTGGATTAACCTATTTATAAGGACTGAGACAGGAGAAGCAATGTTATCTACTGTTTTAAGGTACTCATTTAGAAGGTCATCATCTAAAGAGCATGGTGTGAGTTTGTTTAAGAGTAGTATTATATAGGATGTGGGCACAGGTTTGATGGTGGAAGAGTATGTAGTAATACGTGGCTGTTGGGTAGGGTAGGGATTAGATGTTGGGAGAATTCTTGGTTAGGGATGCTATGCAATCTGTAAAATAAGAGATAAATTATATTTGCAGTTTTGAATGGTGAGTTATTGGGAGAGAGGTTAGAGCAAACTTTTTGTCCATAATGTAAGATTTCTTTAAAGAATGAACCAGACTTTTTAGGGTTATATTTTTATTATAATGCTATATTTAGAAGGAAAAGTGTTTTTTTTTTGTAACTAACAGGATTTATACCCTCAGGAATCAGAACCAGTCAGCTACTCAATAAAACGTTTCCAGTCTGCACTCACCCTCTCCTTCATAAACCATATGTCCTTCTATCTCCATTCTGTAGTCAGCAAAAAAACTAAAGCAGAAATGGGTGAAACAAGCAGAAGAAAGAAGGCAAAAGAGATAAAAGCAACAGATGAGAATGCAGGGAGGGTATGTTACCATAGATGGATGTTATTACAGATCTAGAATTATGGTCATTAAATGGCCATGTCATTACTTTCAGGCCATGGTGGTCTCTCCCTTTTTAATTTTGCCAAATCTTTTAGGTTTCAAATACCATGATGGGAATGGACACTGTTCTTAAGTCAAAGTGTGATTAAAGTTCATGAAATTAGTATTGTTTCAATCTTTGTGATGTCAGCCAGAAGTGCTCTTCGTAGCACCCGCAATTTACCCAGTAATGACTCCTCCTGCAGTTTGTATGAAGTTACATGGATTGGTAACATATCTAAATACGATTGTAGATTCTTTTTTATAAGACCCATTGCTCCTACTACTATTGGAACTCTCTAGGTATCTTTCTTCCACATTGCTTTCATTTCTGCCTGCAGATCCTGATATTTTATGACTTTGTGTCTCCCTGTATGCAAGACACTGTAATCACTTGGTGTAGAGATTTCAGTGATCAATGTTACTTTTGTCTTTTTTTTAATGGACCACTATATCCAGTTTTCTAGCATTTGGCTTTTGAACTGTTGTTAATGGGTGATTCCATGTGATGTAAACTTCATCATTTTCTATGATGCTTTGTGGCTCACGTTTCCACTGTTTTTCAGCCACTTCAGTATCATAATATTTGCACAATCCCCAGTGTAACAGTCTTGCTACATTATTATCCCTTTCAGTATACAGTCCTTCTGTCATTAGTATGTCACTACCAGCAAAGAGGTGTGTGACCGTTTCCAATTTGGTTTCACAAAACCTAAATTTGTCTGTTTCTCCCACATGTTCAATGGACTCTGTAAACCAGCATGTACGTAGCCCACTATCTTGGGCCACCAATGTTAACCTTTCATCTTTTGGTTTAAATTCGCCTCTCCTTAACCATTCCTGTGTTCGTTCTTGATCAACAGGAGGTTCTTCCAAAAGTTTTCTATACTTGCAACTATGTTTATGCATTTTCCACATTTCTTGCCTTTTCATCTGATCCTTCACCTTATATTATTTCTTTTGTTTTTTGGCACATTCAGTTACTGCCTGATGTTTATCTACTTCTGGTTTGATTTCCATTCCTGCTTGATGGCGATATGCTTCTGCTAGATTAAGCAGGGAAGTAATTTTAGATTTATTCTTCTCATGTTTCAAAACTTTTACTATGTTTGGGTCTTGTGAGGTCAGCAGATATGTATGGAGTCCCATGATTGCAGATCTATACATGCAATCAATTTTAAGGAGGCCCATCCCTCCTTCGGAACGGGGAATATATAATTTTGGTATGCACTGATTTTTATAAATCATTTGGTGAGCATGAAGCATCCTTCTTGTTTTCCTATCTAATCTATCCAACACATTTTGGGGCCAGTCAATTACTCAAAAACTGTAAGTTAGGACAGGAAGAGCAAATTGGTTTATATTTGGATTTTCTTCCTAGATGTCAACGTTGTTTTCAGAATTAATTTAAGTCTTCGAAAGTATTCCTTACTAAGTTTTATTCACATTTGTTCATGTTTTATTGTTTATCCTTCATGAATTCCCAAATATTTATACACTCCCTCTTGCTCAAGTTCTTTTATATCACATTCTTGTCCCAGACTGATATTTTCCTGGTGCTGCAGTTTGCCTGTGTTAAAGGTTGCTTTTGCACATTTATCAAGACCAAATGGCATTCTTATATCATCTGAAAAAGTTTTGACAATTTGCAGTTGTACTTACTGTTTTTTTATTTCTCCAAATCTTTTGGGTTTCTAATACCATAACAGAGATGGACACCATTCCTAAGTCAAAGTACGATTAAAGTTCGTGAAATTAGCATTGTTTCAATCTTTGATGTCAGCCAAAAGTGCTCTTCGCAGCACCCACAAAGTGCCCAGTAATGACTCTCTCTGCAATTTGTATGGGGTCACATGGATTGGTAACATATCTAAATAAGATTGTAGATTATTTTTATAAGGTCCAAATGGTGAGATTTTTGGAAAACAGGGTCCACCTCATGAAGTTCATGAAATTAGTATTGTTTCAATCTTTGATGTCAGCCAAAAGTGCTCTTCACAGCACCCGCAATGTGCCCAGTAAGGACAGCATCATTGCTGAAACTGAATTCATCCTCAAGTCGTGGTGAATACCTTCATGAGGTGGACCCTGTTTTTCACAAAATCTCATCAAGACAACACTGATATATAGATTGTATTTATATAGCATACATCATGGACAGAAGTAGGTTAAAATTAAAAAAAGAGATCTGGGTGCACAACACCCAGGATAAAAAGTGCTCAATCCTGGTAAGCACACTGGTGCCAGGACTGGAAAAGATGACAGTGTAGAATCCTCAAAATTTGGAAACATTCCTACAATGGGTCCGGGCCAGGCCAGGCCCAGGGGCAGGATCCCCCCCCCCATTGTAGAAGGAACTAGTAGTCCACGAAAACTGGTAGGCCAAAGAAGAGCCATAAAGATGATAAAGTGGACTACTGAGGATAAGCAAGAAATTATATATTGTTGCTATTATGCAAATAGCCCAGAATTTCCAGACACAAGATATACTTACTGTCTGGGTGAGGCTTACTTCAGGGATATAAAAGCAGCAACCTAGAAGACCACAGCTACACAAGACTGCAGAAGAGGAAATGCTAAGCAAGTTTAATATCTCATAAGAGGTCCACATTATGAATCCAAAAGGTTAGAGTCCATCACAGACAGATCTCGTTACTGGCCACTCACAGAGGAACATGTCACTGATAATAGTAGCCCCCAATGAACAGCTGGATCTGGAAACAATGCACAGCCTATACTGCATTAGGAAGGTGTTCAGGGATGACCACAACTCTGCAGCACACAGAGTGGAAAAAAGTCACAGAAACAGCTGCTGCTTTCCTGCTCTCAAGGAGACAGGAAGAATCCTGTCATACTTATCATGACAAAATCAATAATGCTGCCCAGTTATTGGAAATGATGTGTCTAGTAAATTTTCAACCAACTTAGATTTGGCATGGGGACACAAAAAAGTGACTATCTTTTCTGAATTATGCAGGTATGTGGAAATTCACATGGTGAATGAGATACTCCCTAGGGTTAACATACCCTGGAAAAAAGACAAGTAAATGATGCACTGAATAAGACTGGGCTCTGTAGCAACTTTCATCATGAAAGATGAGTTAGACTTGTATGACACTTTTTCCTTTTGGAAACATAATTAAGGAGGTACAGCAAAAGGGGATTTCAAACTTGGGACTCTCCTAGTAGAATTAACAGCCAATAAAAAGTCTTCCAAGCAAGAAGTTCAAGTGAAATGAGGAAGCAGGCCTGAATGAAAGAAGGGTAAGCTTCTGTACTATAGCATATGTATTTTAAAGAGGGATTAGATAACTGAAAGGAGGATGTAGATTGAGGGTTCTTCAAAAAAAAAAAGCATTCCAATCTTTCAAAGATGCTATGAAGTCCAGAGGTTGTCTTAAATGGAAATGGCCATCGATTGAACTTTGATGGTAGAATCACAAACCAGCACCAAAACATTCTGAGAGATAACTTAGATAATTGAGAACTGTTAAAATAGGAGTAGAAATGGAGTCAGCACCGCTGAAGACTGCCTATATTTGAAAAACATGTAATTTCTCATAATTTTTTTTTTAGTAGAAAAACAGTCAGTTGAGGTTATGACAAAGGTTAATCTGTCTTGAGAAACCTGGACTCATAGCCATCAGTGATACTGAATTAACCATGTCATCACTTTCAGAGCATGGTGGTCTGGATGAGACTTGCCCCACAGATGACATGGCAACATCCTGGAAGGTTGCAGCCTTACAGGTGTGCAGACAAGGGGTAAGGCTTAGGAAAAGGGAACAGGACATGTCTGATAATAACAATGGTATTAGGATTACTTCAGCCTTGGTATTCTAGCTTTATAGATGACCCTTATCTAAAAAAAATAGGGAAATGAAAAAGAACCATCTTTCTCATGATCTCCTGGTGGTCAGGATAAAGATGTGGGCCTTGCTATTAATTAGAATTCACATTAAAATTTCCCATAGATGAAAGATCTTTGGGCAAGAACACACATGGATTCTGCTTGTTTGGGAAATTCCTTCCAACAAAATGTGAATTACTATCAGAAAGCACTGAGTGGATGATCCACTATCATACAATCATGGCCTCTTGCCAGGAAAGTATGTGCTCCTCTTTTTTATTGATCTGCCAGAGTAAAACTAAACTGCCTGAGTGGATGAAAATGGTTCCATTCTTATCCTGAAATGCCAAAAGGACAGAATCATTGCCCTCATCTCCAGAATGATGATGTGTAAATAGGACTTTGAACTGTCCATGTTACTTTGGACTGTCTTCCTGATTAACTATTCTCCACCCAGGGCAAACACATCCATGTTAACTGTTGCCTAATGAGTTTGAAGTTGAAAAAGGTTCCTTTTTGAGAGGTAAAAAGGGACATATGGGTATTTAAATTGTACTTATTGTAAGTATATTTTTGATGGTGCCTCTATTTTTGTAAGAACAGTTTTTAAGTCTTTTAAGAAACTAGGATATTTTAACTGTAGTTCCAAGACTGTTGTTTATTTTACTCAATGTTTTCACATCAATGTGTTTATGTAGGGACTGAAGACTATAAGAATGTTAAAAGAACAAATATATCAGCGTATATATATATATAAATATGCATATATGCACATTATGAAAATAATGCCCTAATGAATCATAAAAGTACTTGTTTTAATTAAAAAATGTTTCATGTTCTAGATTGTATTGATTTAGGACTTAGAGGGAGGCAATGTAGACTTATTACTTGGGGCTAAAAAAATTGCATTGGCAGATTTGAGTAAATGCCATATCTTAATGAAACTCTTAATTATAAATGTATGGTTAGTTTAAAGAATCTTAAGCATTGATTGTTGTTGTTTTAATGGTCATGGGATTATATCTTAATGCTATTTACTGAATGCTTTGAGACCTGATTTTCAGTTGTATAAGATGAAAGCACTTGTGCTGTTTGTGTGAATAAAGTGTCCATTCTTTTAGCCATTGTTTTTACCATTCTTATTTGTATATTTACTACAGTGGTTTATTATTGACTTTGTTTTGAAAACAAATTAACAAACCACCTGCTTTTTTGCAGGGGGTGGGGTAATCCCAACTGCACCCTATGCTAATTATATATACCAACCCTAAGATTACACCATGGTGGGGAAAGAAGCAATACCCCAGTCCTCACTGTGCTGTGATTCTGCATAGTAATAGGCATGTCCCATTCAATATTATCCTTCTGCTTCACTGTTTGAGCTTTTTTGGCACAATGTCACGCTGATTGCTCATTTGAGCATTTGACTATATTAAGAGATTGCCTCTCAAATTATATGATTTAGATATAGCTCTATGATCTTTGACATCTGATTCTGCCTTTCTCCTCCTTAATTTATTGATGTTCATCTCATTTCTTTCATAAACATGTACAAGGGTGTATACAGTATTACATAACTGAAATAAGCCAGTTCAAAGATTCCTTGTCACTAACTATATGTCCAGTTATCTAAAGACCTTCTATTTCAAAAACTAAGAAAGTGTTTTTCATTTGGGCCCTCTGCTATAAGGCCAGTGCCATGATTTTTAATGTTTAGACATTGAGAAGTATGCTTGTCCACACAAGCTAGATAACTATTACAGCAATGTATTGCACAAAATATTTTCACTCAGTAGCATGTTGCATAATATATGTTTTCTTGGATTTACTATGATTGCTCATTTCCTGATTAGTTGAGACATGAATAATTGTAACTAAAATGTTTAGCATCACTACTGATTCCACACTTGTCTCCTAAATAATCATCATACACTATAAAGTAATTTGTTTTACCTCCAAGCTCTCTATATAGTAACTATAAGGCTGCACAGTTCTCATGAAAAGGGTGTAATAAATCCAAATTCACCTTTTCTCTGTTCTTAACTCTAGTGGTCCAAAATTGCAACACAAAATTCTGATATATTACAATGCTGACAAATATAAGATGTTCTTTCTGAGACATTTTATGCTTCAATAAGGGGACACAGAGTAAACTGCAATGACCCAATTTGCTTATATGGCATTTATAGCCACATTGGAAATGAACAGAGCTAGCAGTCTAAATGCAGAAGTATTACTCCTTCCTATTGGAAAAATAATGTAAGATATAGAGTGCTTTGTATCAGTACTGCACTCTCATTGTCACTCATTGCACTTTAGTAGTCCTTAGAATGTGTACATGTACACATTTCGGACTTCTGATGGAGCAGTCCTTGTATCCAGTCACTTCATAATCTTATCACATATCAGGCTATAGCAGTAAATGACCAAACCCATGTTATCTAGAAAGGTTCACAAGACTGAACTACATATACTGTGAGGTCACTGCATAGATAAAAACTCTATTCATAGTACAGCTGCTGCACTTTACAGATAAACATAATAATCAATTACATTATTTGGTGGCAGACAAAAGGCAAGAGCAGCACACTCCTACATTCATGGACAGTACAGAACAGAAAACTGAGGTTGAAATCATGGCAAAAAACATGTCAAGGGACTACATGCACCATATACACATATTTCAGTGTATGTTATCACTGATTCTATACATCAAAAAAAAAAAGATTTTGAAACAGTATATCACACTGGGCTAAATCTTGTCCTGGAAGGCCATGGTTTTGCTACCATTTTTAAGAACTGTCTTTCTAGCTGTCTGAGAATGGGTATCAGGCAGTTAAATGGAATGTGGCAATTGTTCAATTCCTCTCAGTCAAAATATGTGTTACTTGGGTCTCAAAATTAGGATCAAATCTGTTCGCAATATTTGTGGATGACATGTTTAATCACTGTGGAGTTTGACTGTCATATTTGCAGATGGTTCCATTGTTGCATTAGCTGATCTTGCTCTTGTCTCTGTTAGTGCAAGGATGCGAACTAGGTTTAAGTCACTGCAAACATGCATAATACAATGCGGTTGTGCCCGAATACCTCTTTAATTAAATTAATACTATTCTTCTCCCATCGTTTGCATCCGACTCTTCCACTGTCACTTATACTGAAGATAGCCTGAGTCAGTTAACTTCCTATTTTCATGCACCTTTCTCAACCTTCTTGATCTCTCATATATTGAGGAAGTTAATTCTAATATGCTTTGTGATTGCATCACTGATCATCACACTTTGACAAGCATGTGAGCATAGAAAGTAAGAATACTTCTCATCAGGTTGTCTATGGCTAACTTAGTCCTTTTTTCATGCTCACTATACTCTGCACATTTTCTTAGAGATTTTCACCCATTTCTCCACCATAAATTACAGTACTCTTACAACACAGTAGCACGTTACTGCAGACTACCATGGCTAGGCTCATCACTATTTATTTCTGAAAAATCAGTACTGGTTTGAATCTGACCATCAGATGGTTTTCATTCAACTAACATTTTCTCAAAATGTTTCTATATTTTGAACTGACCTTCTCTCACAAATGCTATTATTTGAAGGAGTTAGATCATCAACTGGTAAACTGCTAGAATTCTAAAAATAAAATAAATACATTTGGTGAATTTGGTAATGTGACGCCCACGCCCTGGCCAGCAATCAAGGAGCCTCAATCCTCACCACCAACACCAGAGAGGGCATCTCATATATGAAGAAAGGATAACAAATACACACAGTAAAGTGCAATTTCCCTTAAGAGCACACAGAGATCACAGTCAGTCCAGGACTGGTCACTCCCTTGCTCCCCAGGTCCCCAATAAGACTCCCCAATGGCACAGCTATAGGGTCCAGATTTTAGCCTAGCTGGGCAAGCTAAAATCTCCAGCACCCTCTGTCCAACCAGTGCTTCATGTCCCTGCCAAAGTAGCTGATACACACACTTTGAGATAAGTTTATACAACCACACAGACACTCCTGGGGAAGGCTAGAACAGGCTCTCCAGCTGTACCTATTTTACCCAGACTATACAGTAGTAATTACTGCCACCACCCAGCTATTATTATCAGCTACCCCAAAGGTCCTTAAAAGGGTATCCAATTATTACTGTGCAATATTATTATCCAATTGGTAAGTGTGACCAATCAGTCAAGGCTTATTAGAGTGGCTTTGTATAATAAACTCTATAAATATGCAATGTACTCTAGAGATTAACTTATCTCTACACAAACCCAGCCACAATTAAAAAGGTTTTAAAATATTTAATAATAAATAATTAAAACCACAAGACAATACTTTCTACTACACAGTGCTAGTCAAGAGTTCAGAGATCACACAGAGATACTTAAAATAAATCAGAAGTACAGTTCTGACATTACAGAAAAAAACACTTAGTCTAATCTCTCGGGTATTCCTAAAAGAAAACACACTTCTAAAATAACTTACTTATAGAGCAAGGCAGAGTGCTGTGAGTTGGATAGTCAAGTCAAAAATGCTTAATAATCTCTGGTTCTCATTGTTTAAATTGAAATTCCAGTTCTGCTAAACATTACATCATCATTTACACCTTCCTGGTGTACCCAGGCTGACAGAAACTGCATTTACATTCTTTCACACTTAGAGCAATAAAGGACATTCCATATGCAAATTCTGGTCATTAACTTTAGACTTAAAACAATAGGCAGGAAGCCTTCATCTAGCCAGACTGGAGCCGACTTGTAAACCATCAAAGGCAGTGATGAAATAATTTTAATTTCAAATGACCAAGAAGAAATGCTTGACTTCTTTACAGCAGATGGCAATGTTGCCACAACAAAGTTCAACATTTATATTTACAAATGATAGAATTATCTGCACAAGTATATCTGGCTAGGCTGGCAGCCTTTATCCATCTCTACCAGGCTTTATAGGTAACACTTGATAATCTGTTGCTGTTGGTAAGCTATGAAATCATTTTGCTTACCAGCTTACGTACATTACTGGAAAAAAAGTCTTTGAGGTCAAAAATAAAATATATCTTCAATCACAGTGAAAATGTTGATGTGGTATTACATAAACCAGGACCTGAACATTCACTCCCAAATGACCTATATTGTCAGGTTGTGGTATTAGATATGACTTAATATAAATACTATCTCATTGCCAGTTTGTCTTATGTTGTATTCCTCCTGACACTCTTTGCCAGAAACCCATTTTCTGATGACTTGCAGTCTTTCTCAGTCTCAGTGACCTTATACTTCCTTATCTTTCCTGCATTGGTTCAAGATATTTAATTATCTGAATATTTACTGCTTGCTTCTTATAATATTACAGCAACTGTTTCCTGTTTGTCTACAATCATGAGGTCTTGCTATCTTCTCTGTAATGCCTGCAACTGTACCTATAGAGCTACATTATGTATTTTTTTCATCCAACTTTTTATTTTACTTTAGTTTGTATTAATTTGTACACATCCACTCTGATTGCACTGCATAGTACTATATAGGTTAGTTTCACAAAATATGTTCAAATTATAAACTGCAATGTAAATCAGTACGTAAACCTGCTAACAGATTTGTTAGCTCATCTACAATAATCACAGGCACAGTAATGTTCAGTTTTAAGGATGTGTATTAGAACATATTTTTCATGCTATATGATGCTATAGAGGAGTATCAGTGATTTAGTTTGCTTTACGTTTATAGTTGTGAAATGAAAGATTGAAACATATGAGGCTAGAGGCATAACCAGTGGGCATATTGGGAAGTAAATGATAAATTATCTTCCTGCCTGTCTTCAGAGGTGATGGAGAGAATGTCTAACTGGCCTTTGGACCCTCTCATCTTCTGATAGAGAAGGTTCACAAAAAATGTCTTGAAGTCAGGGACAAAGTTTGGACAAAACAGGTACTAAAGGGTGCATACAGCAAAGGATCACCCCTCAATATGGATGGCTCTGATCTCAACTCCAGGATGAGTCTTTGCCTTTTTCCTTTGGAAGTAAAGGTATTTTTTTTTCAAAGCAAACACTTCTGAGTTAAATATTTATACTTTTCTGACTTTCAAATATTTGGAGTAAACAAAAGTTGTTGATTCTTTAGCTGGTCAGATGCATTTTCTTATCAGTACATTTGATGAAACTGAATTTCATTACTAAAGCTTTTTTTTTTCCCCAAGTGATTTTGATCATTTTAGTGCATGAGTGTCACAAACATGATTGCACTGGAAGCAAATAAAAATGAGAATGAGACAGAAAGCAAGCTATACTAAGCAAATGGGGCACAGGAAGTTGCAATCATGGCAATAAGGGGACTGAATGTTAAAGAAACTGGATTCACTTGGAGAAGATTATGCAGGATTTCATGTGTTTATCAAACTGTTTTTGATTTTACTAAATCACTGAAAATGAGTGAGGCTGATGATTCTGAGCTGCTGCACAAGCAATATGATGCCACAGTGCTATTAAGACAACAAAATAGGGAAGTTCAAGAGAAACATATGATAAATTGCATATGTAGATCACTAGCTGATTCTGCTACAGGATTACACAAGGAAAAAAAAGAGATGGTTACCTTCCAAAGCACTGCATAAACATGTGAACTGGTCAGATTTTTTAAAAGCAAAATGACATTATGAACTTGATTTGCCAAAAACCTTCTTGAGCACAGTGAGAGTGTGTCAGCTGCCATTATTTGTGCAGAGTGAAATTATTGCCAACTAAGGACGATTTTGGCTCAGTCAGTTATTGCTAAGAGGAACGGCTGATAATATCACTATTGTTGCAGCTGGAAAAGACATGCGCCATGGAGGAGCAACCTGTTTTTTACAGACCATGATTTGTTCATAGGAAGTTACTAGGCTATTGGCCCTGAGGCCCTTACAAGCCCAGACCAAGAATTTAGCCCATGTTCCAACAAGTCAGCACCTTATGCCACTGTCAAGCCGGGACACAGATGAGATCCCAGGGGTGTATTTTCTGTTCCCCATCCAGTTATCCAGGTTGCACTTAAAAAGGTTTAATGAGGTACTCTGCTTTACATGGAGACGGAGTCTATTCCACAAAAGGGGAAGTTTCTGCAAAACAAATCTGTCCTGCCAACAAGTCCTATTGATGTCAGACCAGGTTGAGGTCACGTGTGCGGGTTACTCAAGTGGAGCTTGACTTGCAGATATGCAGCAATCCCATCAGGGTGGGGTCTGAGATTGCTTTGTATGCCAGACAGAGGTCACCTCTGAGGAGTCCGTAGGAGAATGAGTAGAGGGACAGGGCTTTTAGCCCATCTGTGTACAGTAGATATTTGAGGCCCTGGATTCTCTGGGTGAGGAACCTCTGTAGTCTCTCCAGCTGCTGCATGTGCTTTGTGAGTTACATGCCAGGATGTTATGATCACTTTGTCCCTGGATGAGCTACCTTTACTAATAAGGTGGGCTATGTAGAAAGCGTTCAGTACAATGGAGGCAATATGATGGTCACAAATCAGTTTGCTCTGTTACTCTGTAACAGCAAATACAGTTCACCGAAATAATGTGGAGTATAACTGAAAAATACAGACCGCCCTTTCATTAAGTGTTAAAAGTGTTTTATTTTCCAAATCAGATGCAACTTTTTACTAAAGCACATTCAGCTATAAAGGAACTAACAGAACTATCAAGATTGTCCAAACATGACATGAAATATTCCTAAGAGTATCCCAATTTCATTTTCTATGGTTAGTTGGAGTAGAAAGGCAATAAAGGCTTTAAATTGTCCCCAGGAAAAATTCTGCCATTCCTGTTAAGGATCCCAAAGAGTAGGAGCAACAGGAGGGGATGTGTGTATATGTTTGTTTCCTCTTTTTTTGGGGGTATCTAAGGAAAACATAAGTATTGAGGTTGATTCTGAAGGTACTTATAAGAATGAATCTGGGACATCCTCATTAAATAAAGTTTGAGGAATACATTCAAGTCCCTCTGAAATCACCAGCCTAGGCTCTGCCTTAGCAGCTTTATCAGGAATTTGACTGGTTGGATGGAACGTACAAGATGCTTACCCCCATGTTGGCCTCCAGAGAGTTTTACAGGTCTAGAAGCTGGACAGTCTGTGAGCTTACATTAATTTCAACTAAGGTATCAAACTCCAGCATGAATTAAGATGGGGGTAAACTAATATTTTCTTTTTTTTTTTTTTTTTTGGCTTGGGAAGGACATCCAAGGAAGAAGCTTTGTGCTGCATGTTACTGTGTGCCACAGCTTCAAAATGTTCATTTTCTAAATAAATTTTAACAATGGCTACCAGCTTCTAGGGGTGTTAGGCATGAAAGCTTGACAAATAGAAGTATTTGATATTACAGTCAGGTTCTAAACAAGAGCAACATTGGGTATGACTATCCTTGTATAGGATTTGCTTACAAAAGAGGCATTTACATCTCCTAAATGATAGAAAAAGGTCAAAACTGAATTTAAAAAAATAACAATAAGGACATTTCCTCAATGGAGTACTTAGAAAAAGGCAAACAGATCCTTTGGGATGGCTGACAGATGGAGTACTGCCTCCTGGACTGAAAGCAAGCAAGTTCTGAGCATTTTTGCACTTGTACATCCTTTAAGAACCAGCATGCAGCTCTCATGCCTATGTCTAAGGTCTGACATATGGTGCGTGAGAATGGAATATCAAAGCTTTAGTATACTCAGACATAGATTATTCTTGGCAGGATAAGTCCCATCTGTTAACATTACTGCAACACTGATCTAATGATGAACATCCCAGAGTGCATTTGGTCAATTTTTCTCTCTAGACTGACTGAATACTTTTATCCTGCAGCAGTCATTACCATCTGGCTTTCTCAGCGATGGTCCACCACATGCTTTCAGGGTCCTTCTGAGTTCTCATAGTTGCTCTCCTTTTTACTTTGCTTTTTGTTTTCCTTGTTGATAAGCAGACATTTCTGCTACCAGCTGCTGTTAATTTACAGCAGTATCCAGACTTTTGCTAATTTAAAATATTCATTGCCCAGAGCTCCAATTTTAACTGCTTACACTATTGCGGACATCTTGAAACCTGATCCCAGTGCCTTGCTGCACACTATTCCTTAATTTCCTAACACAACTAATACAAGCTTTGAAGAAGTTTCCTTTAGTATCTATAACAACTTTAAGCTTATACACTTCTCTACATTTTCTAATAGTGCTCTTAAGTTATTTGATGGTATATTTCAGTGTATTCAGATGGGGTATGATGACATCTTACAAATTTTCCTTGTTTTTCCATCTTTTATTCTACACTTCGTTAATAAAAGAGTTCAATCACAGATACTTATTCCAGAGTTTACCATTACATTTACAGTGGATGGGTACTGATTAGGGCTGACAGAGAAAATTACTGAAGCAAAGTTCTTCATTAGCACTCTTCAAGAAAAACCTTGATGATTGGATGGGAAATAGGAAATACACCCCGGGGATCACTTCTGTGTCTCTGCTTGTCAGTGGCACAGGAAAATAACTTTCTTGGGTGGCATAAGCCAGGGCACCTTGTTGGCTAGGCTTGCATAGGCCCTTGGGCCGATAGCCTAGTACCTACCTATGAATTGTGGTCTGACTAACCAAGGTTTAGGAGATGCAAGGTGGGAGCTAGGTTGATAACGACCTGGTTAAGGAAATTAGAGGATCTGATGTATAGTTTTACAATTTTGTCCGGTGCATTGATATTACCAAAGTCTAGGAAATGTTAAGCATATCCATTTTAGAGGTGTCAGTTTGCCAACCAATGCTTGGGTAACTTAAGTATCCTAACATGAATGTATTTGGTTTGATATTTAACATTTCAGTGGTGTTAAGCTCATTTTTCATGACCTTTGAAGGACACTGAAGGGAATCTGTAGCTAGCAGTGAATAGCTAGATTTCTTATTGGTAGTTTGGACCTCCAGGAGCTTTAAGCTAGGGCTGTGGAAAATCTGACATGAGGTGATAGGATTTCTCATGAATATAGAAACTCCCTTTGCTTACTCAAAGGACTGAAGGTGTGATACGAACAAAACACTTTTATAGATAGAAAGTGGTCACTGCACTGAAACAATGTCTTAGTAATGACATGTATATGAATGTATTCAAGTTGTAGGAGAGTCTCAAGTTCTGATATTGTTCTATGTCACTCCTGGCATTGAGTAGTACAAGCATATGTTCAAATTTGAGTTTGCTGTGTTGGAATGTCAGATTGACGGATTTTGCCTAAAAAGGGCACTGCAAGAGCAGGAAGGCCTTTAGAAAATATGCAGAAGTCTTAGTATGAGCTATGCAAGCTATCCCTGGCAAAACAGGAAGAGATTCTGTTACTTAAAAAGCTTGTTTCAGCTACATATTGTACTTATTTTACTGCCTGCACTTTAACAAAGTCATTTTTGTGTTTAAATTACCTGTTTAATTTGTAGGCTACACACTCAAGTGTGATAGCCATTTCTGTGCATTTAAAGTGTTTTTTGATTATATCTTGCTTTATTTTCTGAAAAAAAAAAACTTATTTTCCCACCTTTCAAAGCTAGTATAGTCCAGTTTTCAGGTTAGTGCTGAATTCAGGGCTGTTACAAGTTTCTGTGTTTGTCCATACCTTACTTGGATAGAAGGAAGTTTCTCTGTTCACCTGAAAGAGAGGGGAGCTTTGAGCAGCCTATATGTCCCTGGAGGAGTGGTTTCTGCCCAGAAATTAGTAGTTTATTGGCCATTTTGGGCTAATTTCTACTTTCACTTTCCTGCTATAAAACCTGCATTTGCATGGTTTTGCACGTCGGGCAGCACCGGTTAGCTAGGGTATAACTATTCCTGGCTCCACAAAGTCTACTCTTTAATGTTTCCCTTGGAACTAGACAAACTTTCAACTTAGCACTCAAACCATTCACTTCTCAGCTCAGCACTTGCTCTAAACTCATAGCAAGCGCTAATAAACATTCGCCCTTATACTGTAGAGAAGGGCAAGGCTCTCTATTCGACCTTACCAGCCAATCAGTAAAACAGTTCACTGTACCTATCCAGGCATGTCCAAAGGGCAGTTTCAGGTGTACTCTCCAGTCCAACTGGTGAATCTGGGCATTTTGAGGCAGTGTTACAACTGCCTCACGTACACAGACAACCCTCTCCTCCTACCACCAAACACTAATACATGCGAGAGATGCAATTATACAGCCAAACTGGAGGCTAAGCTCTCTCAACCCAAGACTGGACCAGACAGTCAAGAGGAGAAGGGAACTACTTGCATCACACGGCCAGTCTCACATAGACCTATGAAACCAGCACCAGAAAAAACACACATAAATACACGAAAACATACTCGGAGGCTCCAAATAAAAATCTGCAAAAGCAACAGAGACCTCCAAAGCAGACATCCAAGCAACCCCCCCAACACACACCATGAAACACATACTTCACAAAACCTGTGTGCCACGCAATCACAGCCCTTAAGGCAAAATAACATACCCAACACACTAGTAATAGGTGACTCTATAGTCAGGCACACTGACGTCCCACTCACTAGGCTGAACAAGGAGAAGGTTACTGTTAGCTGCCTGTTGGGTACCAGGATCAGCCACATAACACAAGCACTCAGGTCACTCCAGAACAAGTACAAATATGACTCAGTCATTGTCCATGTTGGTGTGAATGACCTGAGCCATATCTCCCTGGACTACATGAAAAGAGACATGGAAGATTTCTCTGATTACGTAGCCCAGGCCGGTATGACCCTGACCTTGAGTAGCATCCTGCCCTCACCAAGAATGATACCACGGTATAAAGAAACAATCATCAATTTCAACAATTGGCTAAGCTTCTGGTGTCATTCAAAGGGGATCCAGTGTCTGTCAGCCTGGGATGACATGCTCGACAAGCCACGCTGCTTCACTAGAGACGGCTTACACCTGTCACTCTTAGGCTTTTGAATACTGGCCAAGGCTCTTGCCACCCCCATAGTGCCTTTTTTAGGCAAGGCTCAAAAGACAAACCCACCACCGTAAATAGCATAAGTAACAAAAAACTGAGGGTGATGCTGCTCAATGCCAGAAGTCTAAACCTCAAAATGCATGCACTCGAGGCACTCCTCAGTATGGAGAAAATCGATATATGTGCCATAACAGAAACCTATTTTAAGGCTCCAGAGAGCACCCCAGCACTACCAGGCTACAACTCATACCATACATTTTGGCCACAAAACCCAGACCGAAATACAAAAGGCGGGGGCGTAACCATATTCATCAAGGATACCCACAACTCCAGGTTAGTGGCACAGCATGATGCTTCAGAGATCATCCACGTGCAACTAACAATAGGCAAAACTGCAATTTAAATTGTAGCTTGCTACAGATCACCCACCATGTTCCAAGACCCCCTATTCTGCATTTCTGGAAACATAAAGGTCCTACCAAACACCCTGATATTCGGTGATTTCAATTACACAAACATTAACTGGGAGAACTACTCCTTTGCCCAAAATTTCCTAGAAGTTATAAACTCAAACGCTCTGGATCAACTGGTCAACACCCCCACCAGAGGTGACAACATATTGGACCTGGTCATCACCAACATGAGCGACCAGTGTTTCACACCGGAGGTCAACCCCAAGCTGGCTAGATCTGACCATAAACTAATCACTCTGGATATCCACATTCCGCCCCCACCCCCACCCCCGGTCAAAGAAACCACCGTGAAAAACTTTTCAAAAGCAAACTTCATGTTGCTTAAGACCATGATGGAAAGTTTCAAAGCCCCCATGCTAAAGGATAACACTGCTCAAACTGCAAAATCCTTTACTAATGCACTCTACAGGCAAAGCACCTACAAGAATGCATGTATTGTGCTATCCCAAGCAAAATCAAGACTCACTCCTCCAAGAAAAGGAAACCAGTCTGGTGGACCCCTGCCATAAACAAGCTATACAATAGGAGGAAGAAACTAGTACAGAAAAACGTAAAATCGCAAGAAGCTAAGACATCGCTGATCAGTATCAGCAAGAAACTACGATTGCTCATAAAATCATCCAGGGCTAGCTTCGAAAGAAAAATTGCCAAGGACTCCAAAGATAACCACAAGGCATTCTTTAGCTATGTCAAGAATCTAAGTGGCAATTCTCAGATCTGCTCGGAGTTAGAGCAGAATGGCACAAAATAGATTGAACTGACCAATACTGCCAACATCCTGGAAGACAGGTTCAGTGCAAACTTCACCCCCTCTCATCCCCAAAAGGGCCCATAACCATACCAGAAGAATGTAGTGCCCCTGAAATCACAGACACTCAGGTTAAAACAGCCCTCTCCAAAGCCAAAAATACAGCATCAATGGGACTGGACGGTGTCCCAGGCTGCGTCCTACACGAGATCAAAGATGAACTAACCCCTCACCTAAACACACTGTTCAATCTCAGCTTCTCCACAGGCTACGTGCCCATAGAGTGGCACACAGCAACGGTTATTCCATTCCACAAAGGTGGAGCCACAACAGACCCCGGGGACCTATCGCCCTACAAGCCTGACTAGCTTGGCCTGCAAGGCTATGGAGCGCATTATCATGGATCTCATTAACAGAGATATTGGGAACCTCCAAACACTGGACCCTACCCAGTTTGGCTTTGTTAAGGGCAGATCATGCCTTCTAAACCTGGTGGACTTCTTTGAGACAGTTACCAAGGCTATAGACAAGGGAAAGGTGGTCCACACAGCCTACCTAGACCTCTCAACGGCCTTCGACACCATTCCCCATTCTGGTATTACAGACAAGCTCACCAGCCTGAACATAAACCCCTATGTCATGAAATGGGTTGACAGCTGGCTCACGGACAGAACCCACATAGTAAGAGTTGTGGGAGCTATGTCCGACTCTAAACCGGTTACAAGTGGCCTTCCCTGGGTCTCAGTCCTAGGACCCCTCCTGTTTGGCATATACTTCTCAGAGGTACAGGCAAGCACGGGAGGTCTATGGCTGACCATGTTCGCAGTCGACTGCAAACTAGGGGCTATAATTGACTCTCCAGCTGACACAGACATCCTCCAAAGGGTCTCACTGAGACAGATACCTGGTGTCAAAACCATGACCTCAAGCTAAAGGCCAAAAAGTGCATAGTCATCCCCTTTGGAAAAAACAAAGTATCCACAAACTACCACATAGGTAGTAGCCCCCTAAATACGGAAGACTTAATAAGGGATCTGGGGACCCAAGTAGATAGTAATCTCTCCTTTGATAATCACATTGCCAAAGTGGTTAGAAAATCCTTTTATGTGGCCCACCTAATCACAAAATGATTTGCATCCAGATCAGAAGAGGTCATTGTGCTCCTCTACACATCACTCATCAGACCCATCATAGAGTACAAGCCCCATTTGGGGTGTACCTTACAAGACACCTGCAACAGCTGGAAAGACCACAGAAGTACCTCACCAAGAGGATCAGTGGCCTCAAACAGATGCCCTATGCAGCTCGACTGAAGAAACACCAGCTACACTTGGTTGCATACAGCCTACTCAGAGGTGATCTACGCCTGACATACAAGGCCATGTGCAACCCATAATTGATGGACATGCTGCATCTAAAGAAAACCATATCCCCTCGAGCCACATGCTCTAGGGATCTAAGCCTCACCACAACAATAAATAGGATGTGCTGGACATCCCATGCTCTGGAACAAGATTCCAATCTACATTAGGCAGAGCTCCTCGCTAACACTCTTCAAGAGAATCCTTGGCGAGTGGATAGGAATTAGAAAGTTTACCTCGGAGATCACTTCAATGGCACTGCTGGACAGAGGCACAGGGAACTAATCTAAGGGGGTGGTGAAAGCCAACACAATTCCGGCTAGGCTTATAAATGCCTTCAGGCAGATAGCTTTGTACCTACCTATGAACCTCATCCAAGGGGTAGCACATACCAGATCCACGTAGGGTGACACAAACTACTTAGCCCATTGTTAAAGCCAATTTATCTTAGTATCTTGCCATCATTCATAGTGAAGGGCAAGATACTACTGAAGCCAAGTGTCGTTCCTGCCTCTTGCTCATGTAGTAAATTCCCTCATGTATCTGTGCCTCTCTCTCTCTCTATGTAGAGTGCCTTAAGCCATTCACTCCCAAGTGTATTACCTTTAAGTTTTAGTCAGAATTGTCTGATTTAAGGGCCATTGTGAAATCACAGATCCTGGCACCAGAAAATCAGCTTACAGTCATGCTGCTTCTCTTGTCTAGGCTCGTGAGTGTACCATGTGTCTGCTTAGCTACTGATTCAGTTATAACCAATACATCTAAACAATACTGTATTCTGAGTGGTAAGTAGCAGGAGTGAAAGTGGTTGGTGTTACATTGCTATGAAAACTCAATAGTAAGCATTCAACATAATCAACCACAGCTGGTCTGTGCGTGTGTGTCAGGGAAGCTTGAAAATAACAAATAAAGTTGCCTAATCCCCATTACCAAGTCCTGTGCCAACATTTCTGATCTTCCTATCACAAAAAATTCCCAATGAGAAATGTTAGTGTCTGTTCAGTTTAACAAGTATTACAGTTTTAAAGGACAAGAACGATGTGCATAAACATTAACACATACTGACTGAGTTTACTATGTGAGCTAAGGCTTTTTATCACACATGCAGGCAAGTGAAAGCATCGGCAAGTACCTGCAACTAGTGAATGGCTGCTGCCACATTTAGATCCACAATACTACCAAGATGAAACTGCATTCTGACAGATTAGCAATGATAGAGCACAACACTGTGTAATAGTATTGCAGGTAAACAACTTCTGCATTACTATTAACATCCTGTAACACCACAAAGCACAAAATTCAGAGATAAACTGCTATAGAGTGAGATTATATGCATACTCATTCATGCAAATGCATCCCACCTCTAAAACAAATGCATCACAAACAATGCCATAAAGACAGTCCCTGGGATCAGAAAGGGTTAAAAAGTTAACAGTAAGTCCCAATACTAGCAGCCAACCCCTCTTGGTAACCTTTCCTGTTTCAAGGAAATGTCCACTGCAGTGATATTTCATGGCTGGAACAATCACCCTTTCCTGTTTCATGGAAATGTCCACTGCAGTGATTTTTCATGGCTGGAACAATCACCACGATGGGCCATCTCACTGATCGCACTGTAAGATAATCAGGCATTCCAGGGGAATGGCTAATACTAATTAGCCATGTGTTCTCCTGGAAATTCCTATGTGAAATGGTTTACACTGCCAATCAAGTCAGAGAACTGCTTGGCTGCATAAAATAGCATGGTTGGCCATGACAATTAACACAGCCAAAATGTTACGATCCCCATTCAAGTCAATGAGAGAGACCACAGTACAGGTAAATTTAGCAAAGTTCATCAGAGAGCTACTGGAGCAATGTCTGTGGTTTTGGATATGTGTGACAGTGTGTGTGCATTTCTGTATGGACATGAATGAATTGGGATGACTCTATGTGTATCTGCCTGTGTGGTCACTCATGGGGGTTAGGTATAGGATTAACAGTGTAGATATATGTGTATGTGTATGGGTGAGTATGTCCATGAGTTCATGTGTGTATGCCTGCACGAGTGTGGGAGATTGAATGAGGGGCTACCTGTGGGAATTACTACCAAACAGTGATCTGTAGCACTGGCGATAACCAAGGGTAATTCATAGACATTCAAATTAGCTTATAATGAAGTCTTCCTCAGTGTGATTAATACTGTCTCTGAACTGCATTTTACATGATCAAGTAAACTAACCTGTTTATGATAGGCAGTCTATGTGAGCTTTAGGGATTCTTTCTGAATCCTAGGGAATAATCCTCCCAAGAGCACACCTGCAGAAGACTGGCTATAAAGAGCAATAGAAACAGTAAACAACACATTATGTTCAGCAATATGTATTCTTATACAGCTATTTAATGCAAACACCTATACTGAAACACTCACTAAGTTGTGCTGCCCATAGAGTCTTCAAAAATAGTTGCATTTTCAATCTGTGTTACTTATAGCACAAAAAAAATATGACTGACTGCTGCCAAAAATCAAATGGAGATATTCAAAACAATTAGTACATTACTATAGCAAAACAGGGAGTGAAGTGGCAATGCTCAGATAGAGGCCAGTTCAGAGACAAACACATAGCTTAGCCATGCTAGCATGGAAAAAAGGACAGTAGGCGTCATATGTAACTGACCACATATGCTCATGAGGGTCAACATGCTAATCAGCTATCACATATGTAAATGATACGGTGGCATAATTCTAAAATGTATAAAAAATAGCAAAACGAGCTGCAGCAACCAACTTTTCTACATACCAGCACTTCTCAGTGAATAGGTTTATCACTTGCACTAAGATGCTGAGTCATCCACTTTAGCAACTTGGACTGCACTAGTAGCAGCTTTGGAAGCCAAGGTGTTCAGAGTTTCATGCTGCCACCCTCTGAGCTGCAAAGAGTGCAGCTGCTGACATACCATCACCTCCATGATTGGGTACAACTGACTACTACAGTGTGGACAGAGATATTATAGAGGAGCTGGTTGACTGGTGCTGTCCCCACACAGGCACAAGGGAAATTCCTGAAATGCCTATGTTTGTAAAAATGAAGATATGTCTAGAATCAACTATTCTTGGTATAGGGACTTCTCAGCATTCAACTGAGGACATACTAGGAGTTTTGCAGGCCGCAGTCTTGTGAATACTTCACTAATTCCTAGACGTGCTACATGTGAAGAATGAGAAATGGTTCCCACTAGAAGCAGAGGAGAAAAAACATCATGCAAGAATTCCATGACATAACATTTCCTTGAGCTCTTGTGGTTCACTGATTGCACCCACATTGCCATCAAAGCTCTGCTTATCCACTAGGCATCCAGTTTATCAGTGGGAAGGATATATACTCCATGAACTGCCAGGCGGTACACAATGCAACCAGTATAACATTCAATATACCTGTGCACTACCTAGGTAGCTCCCATGATTCTCATTTCTGGCACGCACATGCAACTTATACCAGTGTTTTGCGTGTGTGTTGGGGAGGGACCTTTCCAAAGGATCATATAGTTGGTAGGTGCATACATTGCCAACCCAAGACTCTGTGACAGTTCAGTGACATGAACCTAGGCAGAAGTTTTCTGTTGTGTGTTATAGGTGATAACACATATGCCTTGGAGCCATGGCTGATGACCGCTATCTCCAACAGAGGTGGAAAGGTCATACAAACACTGCACTGGTGCAGACATGGGGCATTGTTGAACATTTTGTTTGAATTGCTGACATCCTGCTTCTGCTGTCTTTATATATTGTGCTGTGTGCTATGCTACAAAATAGGAATCTGCATAAACAATTGCAGCCAAGGGAGACCACAGCACAGGCCAACAATTGTATGCCAGCAGCAGTAATGGAGTTGGATAAAACATCAGAGTTAGACCTGGCTGCAGTAGCCCTCATATGAGGCAAAGGTAGCTGCAATATGCTGTGGCACTACAATGTTTGGCTCAAAAATATGAGCCAAAACAGGACATAAACAACATGATGCAGACACAGGGTATGTAGGAAGATGATGTCAAGGACAGACAAACAAGATTATTACAGTAAGGTTTAATTTCTGGAGACTCATATTACAGAAGGCTTAATATATAGCTATAGGCCACTTCTGGTGTCCACTATTATACTGTGCTCATTAAAGTTTGTCTTTTGTGTGTTTTTCAGTAGAGGAGGAGAATATATAAAATCAACTTACCTACGAAAGAAAGCCCAAACTCTTCAGATGGTGGGATAAGTGTGTTGTATTGTTGCCAGTACCTCGGCTTCACCTGTTTCCACAATTGTTTAAAAGCCATCCAGTGTATACTTCACTGCTTGTGACTGTCACATAGTTTTAAATACGTTGGTAACGGTTATTGCCTGTATCGGTGCCTGATATTCCTGAAACTGCCATCTGCATTCCGACTTTATTGACCCTGGGTACCCAACTGTAATTAGGCTGTTTTTTACTTTGCAATGGTTTAGCATTTTATTGTTCACTGTCTCACAAGTATGGGACTACCCCTTCATAGACGTACACTGGTACACTGCTCATGCTGAACTGCCCTTTTTGCAAGGCTTTTGGGCTTATGCCACTGCATTTCATTGTACCAATTATTCCTGAAACAGGCGGGATGTGAATACTTTAATGAAACTGTACCACTGCTGAGTCTCTTATTTTTCAATTGGATTCTTACCATATACACTTGTTTTTCACAGTGCTAAACATTTCACTTATTCAATTTATATCCTCATTGTCAATTGCACATACACTGGCTACCCTCCATAACATGTACCACTATCATACAAAGCATTGACATGGTATTATCCCCTGACTTAAGACAGGCGTCCTCCTGGCATTTACATAAATATTACTCTCTTGACTTTTTTTTACTCCTTCCAGGGCCTGTTATAAGAAAATACATCACATCATACAGATAAATCATTGCTATTTGTGTTGTGTTATTGTTCTCTCTGCCATCTTCTTTATATTATTATGTTTGTCATTTTCTTTCTTATTTTTTATAGCATCAGCTGGGGTGCAGAAAGTGGTGCCACCCTACTTGAGGTGCAGCGCTTGGTCAGGACTGACATCTGGCATCTTGTTACCCGGACTAGCCCCCTGGAGCGCAGAGTCACACAGCGACAAAGTCATGATCATTCAGTGGTAGAGCCTGCATGTCAGCCATAAGCTGTCTGAACTCTGGGCAGGTTCCCTGTGGGATATCTTCAGAAGTAGCTCCTACCCAAGGCTATTCCCCATCATGATGTTGCCCTTTCTTGTGTGGTACTTGCTCTCTCTCATGTTGACTAATCCCCCATTACTATAAGTCCTCCTTCTATGTGTCTGTGTTGCTCTACTGTGACTAACTTTTGTAGCACCAACTTGTCTTTGTCCATATTATATGTTTACTTGCCCTAGCTGCTATCCCTTTTACCCTCCTCCCTTCCCTCATCCTTCCTTCTTCTCTAAAAAAGGGGGGTGGGCACCTACCTCAAGGAAAAAACAAATACTCCCCTCCTTCCTCAAACCCATACCACTTTTCCCTTCTCACTGTTCTGTGTATTCTTCTGCTTGCTATCCTACTTTCTGACTATCACCCTTTTTCTTTCCCATTCGTAAAGCAAAACCAGTTGGCATTTTGCTGTGTAGCCTTTGTATGGATTGCTGGCAGGGATTATGTAGTATATATATTTAACACTTTGATGTGCATGTGATGCCCCCACAATGTGCCCAGTACTAACTCCTTCTGCAATTCATATGGCATTACATGTATTGAGAACATATCCAAGTATGATTGCAAATTCTTTTTTATAAGACCAGTAGCTCCTACTACTATTGGAACTGTCTGGGTGTCCTTTTTCCACATTTCCTTCATTTCTGCCTGCAAATCTTAGTATTTTAGGACTTTGTGTGTCTTTGTACGTAAGACACTGTAGTGACTGGGTGTAGCAATTTCAATGATCCATGCTACTGTTGCCTTCTTTTCATGGACTACTATATCCGGTTTTCTCACATCTATTTTTTTGAACTTTTCATAATGAATGATCCCATGCGATATAAAATCCATCATTTTCTATAATGCTTTATGGCAAAGGTTTCCAATGCTTCTCAGCTACTTCAATATTACAATGTTCGCACAGTCCATATTGCAACAGTCTTGCCACATTATTTTGCCTTTCAGTATACAGTCTGTCTGCCATTAGTATATCACAACCAGCAACAAGATGTGCAATTGTTTCCAATTCTGTTTTACAGAACCTGCATTTGTCTGTTTCTCCCATATGTTCAACAGACTTTGTAAACCAATGTGTAAGCAGTCCACTATCTTGGACCACCAATATTAACCTTTTGACTTTTGGTTTAAATTCACCTCTCTAACCATTCCTGCATTCGATCCTGATCAACACGAGGTTGTTCCAAGAGTTTTCTATACTTGCAACTATTTTTATGCATTTTCCACATTTCTTTCCTTCTCATCTGTTCCATCACCTTCTATTCTTTCTTTTGTTTTTTGGCACATTCAGTTGCTGCCTGATTTTTATCTACTTCTGATTTTATTTCCATTCCAACTTGACACCAATATGCTTCTGCTAAAATAAGCAGGTAAATCATCGTAGACTTCTTCTCCTCATGTTTTAAAGCTTTCACTATGTTTGGGTCTTGTGAGGTCAGCAGATATGTATGCAGTCCTATGACTGCAGATCTACACATGTAATCAATTTCAAGGAGGCCCATACCTCCTTCCAAATGGGGAATATATATAGCCTTGGCATACAGTGATTTTTATAACTCACTTGATAAGCATAAAGCATCCTTCTTGTTTTCCTGTCCAACCGATCCAACACCTTTTGGGGCCAGTCAGTCACTCCAAAACTGTAAGTTAGGACAGGAGCCGCAATTTGGTTTATAGCTTGGACTTTGTTCTAGATGTCAGTGCTGTTTGGTTTTGCATTTGTTCATGTTTTATTGTTGATCCTTCATCAATTCCCAAATATTTATATACTCCCTGTTGCTCAAGTTCTTTTATATCACATTCCTGTCCCAGGCTGATGTTTTCTTGCTGCTGCAGCTCTGCATTTTTATCAAAAGTAAATTACATCCTTATATCATCTGAAAAAGGTTTGAACACTTGCAGTTGTGTTTTCAGTTCTTCTGATGAACTATACAGTTTTAAATCATCCGCGAAAAAAGATGACACTTTGATATTTTCTTGGGAGCCAAATTGTAGCCATGACCTAATCTGTTGAATAGATAGCTTACTGGGTTAAAGGCAAGACAAAAGAGCAGTAGGGACAAAGAGTCACCCCAGAATATCCCCCATTTGAATATTTGTCCCTGGAATAATAATTTGTCCTTTATCATGGCTTAATGGCAAAAAGGTTTGCCACTGTTTCAGGGCTGCTGTAATGTAATCGATCAGTGCAGGGTGTACCTTACACATTTTTAAGCATACTTTTATTCATGAATGTGGAATACAGTCAAATTTTTTTTAGTAGTTGATCCATGCCATACTTAAGATTCTTCTCCTTTTTACAGTTCTTCATTATAGCTTTATTTAACAACACATGATCCTTCATTCCATACGACTTTCTTTTATTACCCTATTGTTCTAGTGCCATGATCAAGTTTTCTTCTAAATGATTATAAACTCTGCCTGTATCTATTCCAGTGTATAGTTTATATGTCAAGTTATTGGTCTATAGTTTTTAGGATGGCTTGCAGGTTTGCTCTTAAATAGGAGTATTGTTATCCAGGTTGGTCTCTGTTCAGGGTGTACATATATATAGTTCTTACTCATGGCTAAATTTTCTTGTAAGTATGTTAATACTTTTAGCCAGAAGCTAGGTACTGCATCTGGGCCTGGGGTTTCCAGTTAGGGGAGTTTTTCTTATCTTTTTTTCAATTTCTCTGGCTGCTACTTCATCCCATTTCATAATCTGTACATTTGGATTTCTTATTCTTTCTTTTACTACTTCTATTCATTCAGCATCTTTGTTATGTTCCACAGGATCTTCATAGATATTTCTCCAAAATGTATCAATGTCTTCTTTTTTGGTGGTTTCAATTCCTTTTGCCTCATTTTCCAATTCTCTATAAAACCTTTTTGAGTCATCAATAAATTGCTTACTTTGTACTTTCTGTTATATTTATTTGCATAAAGTTGTTCTGCCTGTGCTGATATTTTTAGTTTATTTGCGATAGTGCATGACAGATCCTGATTTGTTCTGATACTGTGCATTGCTTTTATCATTTCTTTCTGAGTATTTTTGTTGATCTGCTCCCTCTTTTATACTCTAACAGTGACACTTCTTGTCTTCCTTTATAATTTTCTCTATTTGATACTCCCATAATGGCACATTTGATTTCTCCCCTTCCTTTCCCTTACTGCCCTGGGTTTTTGTGGTTAAAACTTTATCTGCTATTAATTTAGCTGCATAGTAATATATCCTTTTTACTTCTGTTACATCGCATGAATCTTTATGAACATCCCCAATTATCATGTTCATATGTCTTACCAAACTTCTAACTTTTTGGGCCTTATTGACTTTCTGTAGTGTATTTTGTTCATTGATCTTAATATGTCGATCCATTTCTATTAAATCAAGCAACTCTTCTCTTATATCACTTTCTTCTAAACTGAGGGCGCATTCTTTGTTCTCCATTTCCTGTGGGCTTTCTACAGAAAATTCCAGAGCATCTTCCTGTGCCATAGTCTCTTCAGTTTCATCGTGTGCCATCCATTGCTCTTTCATATGGGAACTCACTGGCATATCACTCCTCAACATTGAGTGAGTCAGAGTTGCTACAGTTTCCTGTTCCTTCCCTTGTTGTGCAACTTCAACTTAACCCCTGTACTGGTTACCCATGAAAGACTCCAAAGTATCCTCATATGGCAACTGATCCATCTCCACTAGTGTCTCCTTAATTTGGGGATCCATTGCTCTTATCTTGCTGTGTTATTATCAGAGTCAGATTTTCTAAATCCTTCACTTCACAGGTAAGCCATAATGTCAGCTTCTATTTCTTTAACTTTAACTCTTTAACTTTTATTTCTTTAACCTCCTCCCAATCGCAATTCCACCACTTCCAACCTCAAACTACTATTACACACTGTGTGTTGCTATAAGCCTCCTAACACCAGCTGGATATCTCCAGAGAGGCAAAAGGCGAACTACTCAAGGAACTATACCGAATAACTTGCACTGCAGACTCAGACAAATAGGATCCCATGGTCTACAGAATCAAGAGACACAGTAAGACCAAGATGGAATATTTACATTGATATCTCACCATCAGCAGGTGACTGACCACTCTAATGAGGACAGTCTCCATACTGTGCTTTGATCTAAAACTGGAAAGATATTGATTCAACAAGGCATGACATGTTAAATGTGAATAGCATTAATTCTCCAAAATACTGGCACCTAACAGAATCAAGGAACAGGAATAAAAACATTTAAACTTGACCACTTTAAACTCAACAAAGTGTAAGGAGACTCCTCCGTGTGTTTAATGTCTCAAGTGTTTCAAGGTGTTTTTATCTTCAGGGCAGAAAATGCCAATGACATTGGCAAACAAACAGGAAACAGTTTTTACCACTAGAAAAAGAGTGAAAACAAGGTATTAAACAGAATGGGTCCCAGTACTGTTTGATACAGAACAACACCACCTATGTTGGATAAAATCCATTCAGACTTGTGAAATTTATTTACACTGTTCTCCCTTAACCTCAGCTAATGACAAAAGGTTACATTTTCTTTCCCTTAGTGGTTTCAGTTTACACCTGTTAAATCAAAAGACTTGATTTAACCTAACTAAATGGTTATAGTGTTTTTCTTGTGCTAGGCAAACTACCTCACAGACTTCACCAAAGATTGTGAAATAAGATCATTACAAACCCCATGCTGGTTCATGCTTTATGTTTCAGGCTTAACGTGCGAGTATGCTTTCACTGTAATAGGTATGACGCGCACATTTTTTTGTAAGTGATACTGGACTTATTGGTTCATGGTTTCACATTAGTTCTCTCTTGTCTCCCTTGTAAATAGCTATTTTATCTGATATTTCTAGTCCCTTTAGATAGGCAACAAAAGCATCCTTCGGTGTTTAAGTAATGAAACAGTCTGCCTAATATTAAGTTTCCAATTCAAAGGGTAAAGAGGTCACACAGACAAAACCTTCAGTAAAAACTGCAAGAAAAGCCAGCCAACCTAGAGCTTTCACTGTGTGATACCTTCAGCCTCTTCTAATGAAGGCCCATGCAAATGACCCCTTAAGGCCATCATGTTTCAGCTACATGGCTACTGAAAGTCCATGACTTTTTACATTTTATGTCTTTATGGTTACATTCATGCCATTAAAGCCAAACCTCACTAGCTGTGGACATGCATGTTTCTGTCTTTTTAATGACCTCGTCAGCACAGCATAAGTGGATAGTCTGCCTATACTTCAGAAACACTGGGTCTTTAAACCCAGATGATGCTCATAATCATTAAGGTGTCTGCAAAGTATCCCAACTAACATCCAAAACAAAGGGTAAAATGGTCACACAGACAAACCATTCAGTAAATGACTGCAAGAAACACTCAGCCAATTTATGAGCTTCCACTGTGTGATACCTAATATTACGTTTGAGACCAAGCTATCGGCAGATATTACTTCATACAAAGTTGTGGTCTGCTCTTAGCTAGCTAATAGAACATGTTAGTGAATTATTGCAATTTTCACAGTTCAGGTTTTATAATGCCTGGAGAACAATGAAAAAGAATCAAGACATTTGCGCATTTTTTGACATATTGTGTACTTTTTAGGCAAAAATGCAGCAGCTGTTCTGTTAAACAATTGTGTTATACTGTTAATGCCAAAGCTTTGTTAACTCAGATACTACTTTCATGGAGCAGTGATTGTAGCATGATTTCACATAAAACCCCTAAGCTGTGGAAGTAAAATAAACTACTATTATAAAACTGTCTCATTTCTTATTATGATGTGTGAAACAGTGTTTGACAGGCAATAACAATACTCCTCCATAATGAATGCTACTTTTTCACCCAGACACGGAGTGCCGTGCTATCCAGGATTACTGTTTTACATTGTGCCTGAGAGACTGGAAATGGTCCAATTTAATCACAAACCTGAACTGCATAAAGCAGGTATCAGAGTAACAATGAAGGAAACACTGCTTGTAAAAAGTACTGACTTTCAGAAAAAAATCCATCTGAGCTCATTATATATATATATATATATATATATATATATAAATATATATACATATAGAGAGAGACAGTATCAGAGTAACAATGAAGGAAACACTGCTTGTAGAAAGTACTGAATTTCAGAAAAAAATTCAACTAAGCTCATCTTGTGAAATATATATATATATATATATATATATATATATATACACAAAACTACTTTTACTCGCACTTTTTTTTGAGTGAGGGGTATGAAGAAACAGGTCAAAGTACCCAAGTCTCCTTCAAAAACATCATCAGAAAAGTAAAGTGCATGAATAATTAGAGATAAATAAAAATAAATAAAATAAATACATTGGTAAGTAATTTTTACACCCTGGATCTTCAGTTCCTGCAAGTGCTGGGTCTACTTTGCAGACATCAACCTTATCACTTCTAACAATTTACTAATGAAACGAGGTGTGTCACATATATGGAGAAGATACACCTAATGCCTGTTAAAATCTTCTCAGATACAGTGGTGCACATAAACTCAAGAGCTCCGTGGCTTTAATTTACAACTGAAATGATTACAAAAAGCTGATCTAAAATAAATTACAAATATCACAGTGTGGCAGCAATAAAGTTGAAACAGTGAGCAAATAAAATACATTTTAGTAATGCCAGTCAAGAAAAAAAAAAGTAAGTAAGTAAAATAGTGTTTTCTGCATTCCTTATATCAGCTATTTTTTTTCAAAAGATATTCACAACTAAATGAAGAACTAAATGAAAAGTCGACCTTAGGATTCCACAAACAACAAAACCAAAAATAGTGCGTTTTCCACACCATTTGCTTTGTTCCTTGGACTGCTGGTGTACTATTCTCTAGGATTCCTACTGTTTTAGGTATTCACAGCTACCCAATCCCTATCAACTAAGGGAAACAGGACCACAATTTAACACCTCATTTGAGAGATGGAACCTTAGGAATGAAACACCTGCCCTTATTTTGCATTAAAGGTTCAGTTATGGAATAACAAATTGCAAGTACTTTGGGAAGGAACAGAACCTCAGTCTTCTGGTCTTCATAGCTTCAAAGGTAAATGTGTTACCTGCTGAGCAACTGAGAGATGTAGCTGCAGCTCTTGCAGAATGAAACTGAACAGGACCTTGAAGTGTCCTGTTAAACTAATCATAACAAAAGGTAATGTTATCAGCCAACCACTCTTGACAGCATTTGATAAGTAACAGAGAAATCTGCATTTTCCTTCACAAAGACCACAAAAAGTCAATCCAGTATTCTGAAAAAAAATGAGCCCTTTCAGTATAGTACTGCAACCAACTGTGATGATACAGACTGCATCATAAATACGCTCCAACACTGTAGTAATTAGGGTAAAACACCAGTAGCTGAAGTGACTGATTCAAAAATAGGTTAGCTTTTAATGACACCTTCTCAATGCAGAGCATTGTATATGGAAACAGTGACACTACTACTGGCAAGATATGGGGGTTCTGCCACCAAATAAATTACTATGTACCTATCTCTATGGAACAGGTGGATGAAGCCCTGACTATGATCCAGACAACCAGAGATAAGTCAGCAGCTTGAACACTGGAAGAGTTTGGTGGAGTGTGGGGTGGAGTGACCAACACTGGTTTGTCCATACACTTTTGCTGGTAAGTAAACCCAAATGTTATGATTTAATGCCGCAGTGACGCTACCTAGAAGTAAGATCAAACAAATGTGTCTCAAAAAAAAACTGAATGCGTCTAGTTCTGCTATTTGAGAACATGCATTGGTCCAGTGTTTAGTGGTTCCAGTTTGAGGGGCTGGGCTGAAATACATAAGAAACTGTGTGTCTGATGTTGTTCTGATGTTGTGTGTGATGAGGTATGACAAGGACAGGGATACTGTGTTGTACACAAGACACTATAGGCAAACATGGCACTATCATGGTGTCTTTATCTGTCTCCAAGGAACAAAAAGTTTGGCAGAGATTAACAAGTTGGGGGGGGGGGGGTGTGGGCCCTCTATCCTTACGGGGATGTACCGGCAGTAATAAGTTAGCTGGCAGTGTGTTGTATGACTAGTGTGCACATACACACACATGTATGTGTATGTGTGTATACATACATATATATATATATATATACACACACACACACACACACACACACAAGCGTGTGTGTGTGTCAGGCTTTTTTTTTACTCTCTTTGACCCTGCTGTTGTCTGTCTATTCAAGAACAGAGATGCCAAAAATCTCCAAGATGGGACAAACATAAATAAATACATAAATATATAAAATATACTTTGTTTTCCCTTCAAAACAATGTTTACAATGAAGCAGTAGACATAAGTATCATAGACTTTTTCATAACTTACATTCTGAACACCTGAAAGCATTCTTAAATGCAAGAAAGCATGTAAGAAAAAAATATAAAAAAAGTAAACCTCTTCAGTAAAAAAAAAAAACCCTCTTCTTTTTTAAATGTTTTGCTATTCCTTTCCTTCTGAACAGAAGCAAGCCCGGATATGCTATAGTGTACTCTTAGCTAAAGAAAATCTCTCTAACAAGTTTCATTGCATCATCATCATCATCATCATCATCATCATGATCTGCTTTTCTTTCATTTCTGGTAAAGTCGACGCTTTCATGCAAAGATTGATTTACTTTAAGAGAGTTCAGCCCAGGGCAGAGTATTTCTGTTGGGTGTTTGCGCTGTTTCTTATCCTGTAATTCTGCAGCAGAATGTTCCACACATTTCAAAACAGATGTTTCCTGATCAGAGTTGTCTTGCTCACTTTCCAAGTCAGATTCTGATACATGAATTTTTTCACTGGACTCTGCTTCAGGTGCAACAATATCCCCAGATTCATCATTCTTCCATTTTGATTTGGCCACCTAAAATATAGAAATAATAAACGTTTCTTAAATATTGTAACACAGATAGTAATATACATAGACACTTCTCTTGGATGTCTAAGTGGCATTCATTATATCTGTATGAAGCACTTGTCTGGTGTCCCTAAAATGCTGCTGCTTGTAATATCAGCTTCACAGATGCAGAGAGTTAATTCTCTGACAGGTTCCACAAGGAAGTCGGGGTACTGGAATGCCTAGCTAGTGAAATGGCCTGAAGCAGCCAATGACATGCATGGGGAGGAAGTGGGACCTTACTGTTGCAGGACTGAACCAGTGGACAGAACTAGACTACAGCAATCTCACTGTTACTCTGAATCAGCTGTGTACAGCAGTGTGTTTGTCCACAGCTGCCAGCTGCATTATACTGGCTACCTAAAAGGAAAAAGGGCAAAAGAAAAAAAAAAGGCATGCAAGCCTCGACAGTTCAGAAGGTGCAATAAAGACACAGCTTAACATAAAAAATGGGGCCAAAAGGCAGTGTTCATCCATCATGGTAACAGCTGGGGAGTTAAGTGGTTAGGTAATGTTTGGGGTGAGGTGCATTTATGTGCATGTGAGGGGCTGCATATGTGTGTGTGTGTGTGTGTGTATTTAGGAGGTAGCAGCTGGGGAGAGGTTAGGAGTGTGTGTTTGTGTGAGTGTAGAATGAGTGTAGGAATGTGTGTTTGAGAATGGTTGGGTAGGGTGGCTGTCTTATTTCCTCACCCCTAGACTAAGTAAAGCTTGCAACAATGGTTTGGGAGGGAACACAAGCCACAGAAAGAAGTCTAAATACTTGAGTCAGAGGGACCACTAGCCACCTCAGATATTTCTACATTATCGTACCTTAATGGCACTTGGGTGGGGGGGGGCACTAGACACCAAAGAATCATTCATCTTGTGTCTTAATGGCACCTACACTGTAACTATTTGAAATGTCGGGACCCTCTACTGCAAGTCCTGAAACACAGAGATTGAATCATGAAAAAGAAAAAAGGGGGCTTACATATATCAAGTCAAAGGTGGCCATTTCTTAGAATATTCCCTTTTCTTTAAGGTATGGTGATCATGGAGTTGATATACATAGTCTGGGGGTGGGGGGTGTAAGGGCCCCCCCCCTGCAAAAAAGACATTTAAAAGAGAAAAGTGATATTTGAGATTTGCTCATCTTGATGACATTTTGGCCCTTTTCAGCATCAGTTTGCTGCATTTCAAGTGCCGACATTTTAATAGGGAGCCCAGTTACACATACTGGTGATGGAGAGGTGAGGGCAACAGGCACCAGGAAGTAACTCATCTTATGCCTTAACTGCACTTACACATAATGTGGGTCAGCGGGAGCACTAGACACCAGGGATACTGCACATAGTGCCACGTAAAGGTAGTCGATTAAAAAAGAAAGCAGAGAACCAGGGATACTACAGAGAGCCTTTTAAGGATTCTAACCCTGTACTTTCCCACTTCACAAAAAAGATATTAGTCTTCTATGCTACCACTAGACATCAGGGCTATAATGTAAAAAAAAAAAAAAAAAAAAGTACTCAGGGAAGAAAAGGCTTTGAACCCTACACCCTTGTCACTGGAAACAGCCTTAACCAGGTGTGTTATCTAAAGAGGTTGTGCGGCAAGTTTTTTTTTTTTTTTTTTTAACATAATATGGCAGATTACGGGCATTATTCAATGTCTGCAACAGTTCCTGGGATAAGGAGGAGAGGGACACAGAACTGGAAGTATATCTCTCAAACTCACAGCACAAGAAATCTAGACAAAGCCAAAACTAAAAGTGGGACAAACGTACTCAGTCGAAGACAGATGTGAATTACTTCCCCAAGAAATTTGGAAAACCACTAAACAGCTTTTGCACTAGCATGCATTTACTGAAATAAATGATGTGAAGCTGTAATGTCTAGCATTTACTGACTGTCTAATCATCCGTGAAAAAGGGTAGGGAAAAACAAGACATTGGGATGTTCTGACAACAGGGACAGGTATGGGTGTATGGCTGTGTGTGTGTATGAGCAAGTGAATGGAGGGTGCCTGTGCCACTGTGATGCATAAACTGCCAGTTTAACTACAGCAAGAAAGTGCTAATCTGCACTTGCAGTAGTTAACAGCAATCCAGAGACATGCAAATTAGCCAATAATGTGGTCATTCCTCATTGCAGCTAATGTGTTTCCGAATCTCAAAATACCGTACTGTAAAAACAGGGCTATTTTTTTACAGAAGACCTTAATGTAAGCAGCAGGGTTCTTTCTGAAACCCCAAGCTAGTCAATGTTTATAACAGCAGAGTTAGCCCTCCAAGTGACTGTTAAGATGTTTAAACACCATGTTGAAAGTCACACATGAGAGTTCATCTGAGTTACTTCATAAGAACAAGGGATAAATGTGCTGTTAACACAGCAATTTTAATTACAGTGTTTACAGTGATTGTCACAGATTTACACAATAAACAGGGTACATTTTAAAAAGGAATGTGAACAGCCACAGATACATTTGCTGGAGTAGATAGGGGAAGAAAAACACTCCCTGACTACACAGACCACACAGTATAACAAGGAGGCAGATACTGCTGCTAATGCAGGCCAGATAGTACAACAGGATTCCTTGTGCACTCATGACTATTTATACAGTTTAAATGAAAACAAACCAGTTAAAAGAGCATATATACATTACAGCTCTCTGATATTCACCTACTGTCAAGATGCATATGCATTTATATGGCTATGGCTGCTGAAGCATGTAAGCCACTAGTACATGTTATATGAAGTGCAAGCCAGCTGTCATCTCTCCTCTTACTGCTCCATTTCCTACAATGGTATTTATTAGTGTTCATTATTCTGCTTCTTAATAAACCATCAACTCCAAAATCTTCAAGTCACAGTTTGTCAATCCTGCAAAGTTTTAAAAACAAGTCTACCACTAAAATAAGCAATCCTGCCAGAGGTGAAGTGGGGAGCTGTGCACTGCATACCACCTAATTTGCATAACCAAACTCCACATCACTCAGTAGTGAGGAAAGGAGGCACAAACTCATTTATACAACTCAATGAGTTTTGTCATGACAATTGAGTACATTTCCTCCTTTTTCAATGGACTTGCACTTTTCCCACGTACGTGCAACTCACTTTGTCTAATTACTTGTCTTCTCATTTAGCTGCTTCTGTTACTAGAGTTTACTTCACTAACTTAAAGTTTTCTTTTCCTTGATGTATGAGGATAGGACTTACTCTGCTGCTTTTCAGTGACCCTCCCAAAACATTTTAAATACTTTGCTAAAGAAACCTTTAGGTCTGCCACCTACGATCCTGTGTGAAACTATATTTCTTATGACATGATAATTTAGTGAACATACGTGATTGTTTTTTCTGAATGCTACTGAAGTGGCAGCACATCAGAGCAATGCATTAGCATGTGGTGATGCAACTGTTTTCTCTTATGCTTTGTAAGTATGAACTTGACTCCTCTCCCTTACTTAGAACTACCAAAAAGTAATTTGAGTGGGTGAAGGGAAGTGCTAGCCCAACTTACAGAACACAACAGAAAGTGCAGCAACCAGATATTAAGCAAACAGTGCAGCAAATAAATTATTACATGGTATTATGTTAATACCAGATTTGGTTTTCTTTCTACAGGGATACATATCATCATGCTAATATTGGGTTCCCTTTATCTGGAGTTTCCACTGTATGTTTGAGACCCAATAGTGCAAGTCCTAAAACTGTGTGAAAATAAGTGTGATTGCTGGAAATATACACTAAACTGTTGTATCTCGGAGAATTTCCCTTTCTCCAAGGTGCAGTGGTCTGTAAGTTAAGGAGTGTGAGAAGTGCAGTCCCCTGCATTAACAGTGCATTGTATAACTGAGATTTGTACTTTAGTGTTGCAGCTGGGGAACCATGCTTAATTTTTCAGAGTTTTCAGACTCAGATTGTACAGTCTCAAAACTTTGATAAGGCATCCTTTAAGATGACTCCTGGACACCAAATAAATCCAAAACTCTGAGGTCTGAACAGCTGTCCAGCTGTATATTGAATCAAATAAGCAAAGTGTCCTAGGTACAACCAGTCTGTAAATATCACTGTGTGTCTGCTACTTGACCAAAGCTGAATCCTACATTTTCAAACTCATTATGCACCACTACGATTCTTTTTCATGGGTAGGCCTTTTGTTGCTGCTTGAAAATGGACAAACCACCCACCCTGTGCAGCTACATCTTTAATTTTTCTCTTTTTTGCTTGTCCCCACCAAATCATACACTGCCTTCAGGTTCTACCTTCTGGCATACATGTTCACCCAGTCCGATATCTCCCAATGATTCCCTTCGAGATACTAGTGGAAATAATCTTTTACCAAGTGGGACTCATCTCCTAGGGTAGTTAACTTTGTTATTGCTCAATATTTAGCAAAGAATCTCATGGAGTGTCACCCGTGTTTAAATGGGAGCTGTCTATACTCCATAGCTGCCCCCCTCCCATTTTATCATGAGATATGCTGGGAGACTCCTGGTCCCCACCACAGGTCAAACAAGCACTGAGTTCCTGAAACTTTTCCCCTGGCTTAGGAGAGATGGCCATCAGCTGCTTCATCTTATCTCCCTTGGACAGCCTACCTGTAGCCCACGTCTGCTCCAGAACTTTGGTTGCTAACAGCACAGACATACAACCTGCTTCTGTGCCAGTCTGACTGTAATTCTGTGGGCTATCTTACTATTTCTCTTACATATGGTGAATGACATGCCTCTCCAACTTCCCCCACCCCACTGTTTTCCTATTCTAATTAGTGAATTTCATGAGAAAACATGATACACGGTCTAATGCTGCTTTCCAGAGAGTTCCTCTGTGCAATTTCTCAGCAACTTGCAATTCTACACCAGCAAAGTGTCTTTAGAAGGACCTTTCTGTGCAAGTCTAAACTTATAGTAATCCAAGTATATATGCAACATCCCCTATATAATTTACTTTATGAAAGGTATAGCATCAAACTAATGTAGACACCATGGCATTTTTTCCACATTGTACTTTTTTATATACTTAAATTGCTTTTATCATTTTTCTTAAAACTATTAACAAAGTTTAGTAATTAAGACATTTTTGGTGACAAGATTACCAAATACCTGTACAGCATAGTCTTCTTCCATTTACTTCTAATAAGAAATTTTGTCAACACAAACAAAATGTAAATACATAATTTCCAAAACAATAAAGCCAAAATATATGTGTTACCTTTAAAACATCTATCAGTTATACAACTGGCACAGAGGATTAAGGCGATGAGCTGTTAATGACCTGCTTCCTGTAGTCCAAGGTTTTAATATGCTAGTCTTCATTTGCCCATTGTGCGACTCTGAGCAAATCAATTAATCAGACAGTCATCGGGGGCAATTGAGAAACTGGGCTATGCTCTCAATGATCTTTCTGACTGCATATCTAAGCACATACCCATGAACCTATGATCATGTCTGACATAGAGGTATGACACCAGGAGATTACACACTGTGCTGTATTGCTGTAAAGAGAACTGTGTGTCAGTTTAGAAAGAGGTTAAGCCATATCGCATTTCACTGAATCTCATCTTCCCAGTCTCACATAGGTCTACCAATATCTAACAAGGTCACATTATGGAACATCTTTATCTCTGACACTAAATTATATATTATATAAATTATACATATATATATATATATAATATATATATATATATATATATATATATATATATAAATATTACTACATAATATAAATAATAAAACTTAATAACATTTCTGATTATTGAAGATAAGTACACACGTGCGCGCACACACACACCTCTCTTACATTCTTCTCTTTCATAATATTCAAAATTTTGACCCATTGTCACAGATTTGCATTAATTATAACAGATGTTTTGGCATTATAGGTTCATAGGTTCATACTAGGCTATCTGCCCTAGGGCATTTATAAGCCTAGCCAGAGTGTGCTTGGCTTTCGCCACCCATTTTAAATTAATTTTGCTATGCCCTTTTTCGAGGTTAGTATACTGTGCCTCTGTCTAACAGTGACACAGAAGTGATACCCGGGGTAAACCTACGATCTCCCATTCACTCATCAAGATTCCTCTTGAAGAGAGTCAATGAGGGACTCTGCCTAACCTGGACTGGGATTTTATTCCAGAGTGAAGGGAGCCTCTGGATTATGAATCTGTCCCTCCAGCATGTCCTATTTATTTCAGTGCTGAGGTTCAAGTCACTCGAGCGCGTAGCTCGATGGGATTTGGATTTTCTGAGGTGCAGCATGTCCATTAATTCCGGGTTGGACATGGCTTTATACGTCAGGCACAGATAGTCTCTGAGCAGGCGGTATGCCACTGAGTAGAGCTGGAGTTTCTTTAACCGGGCAGCATATGGCATCTGTTTGAGCCCTATGATCCCCTTGGTGAGGTACTTTTGGGGTCTTTCCAGTTGCTGCAGGTGTCTGGTAAGGTACATCCCAAAAGGGGCATTGTACTCAATTATGGGCCTGATGAGTGATGAGTAAAGAGGCACGATGACCTCCCCTGATCTAGATGTGAATCCCTTCATGATTAGGTGGGCTATATAAAATGTTTTTCTAACCACTTTGGCCACGTGGTTGTCAAATGAGAGATTGCTATCAACTTGGGTCCCCAGGTCCCTAATTACTTCTTCTGTACTTAATGGATTACCACCTATGTGGTAATTTGTGGGCATTTTGTTTTTGCCAAAGGGGATGACTATACACTTTCTGGCGTTTAGCTTGAGGCCATGGCTCTGGCACCAGTTGTCTGTTTCTATGAGGCCCTTTTGGAGGATGCTTGTGTCGGCTGGAGAGTCGATTATGATGCCCAGTTTGCAGTCATCTGCAAACTTAGTCAGCCACAGTCCTTCCGTGTTGGCCTGTACCTCCGAGAAATATATACCGAACAAGAGAGGTCCCAGGACTGAGCCTTGTGGGATGCCACTTGTAACTGGTTTGGAGTCTGACATGGCTCCAGCAATTCTAACCATGTGGGTTCTGTCCTTGAGCCAGTTTGCAACCCATCTAGTGACATAGGCGTTTATATTTAAGCTGGTGAGCTTATCTATAATGCCCGAATGGGGTATTGTATCGAAGGCTTTTGCGAGGTCCAGGTAGGCTGTGTGGACCACCTTCCCCTTGTCAATGGCCTTGGTGACTGCTTCAAAGTGTCTGTAGGTCGCCAATATCTTTATTTATGGGGTCCATGATGATCCTTTCCATAGCTTTGCAGACCAAGCTAGTCAGGCTTATGGGGCGATAGTTTCCAGGATCCGTTGAGGCACCACCTTTGTGGAGAGGGACCACTGTTGCTGTACGCCACTCTTTGGGTACATATCCTGTAGTAAGGCTGAGACTGAACAGTAGTTTTATGTTTGGGCTTAGCTCTTCTTGGAGTTCATGTAGGACGCAGCCCGGGACACCGTCTGGTCCCATTGATGCTGTGTTTTTTGCTTTGGAGAGGGCAGCTCTTACCTGAGCATCTGAGATGTCAGGGGGACAGCACTCTGCTGGGATAAATATTTGCCCTTTTGGTGGGGAGTTTGCGCCGAACCTGTCAGCTAGGATGTTGGCAATGTCTGTGGGTTTGGTGTATTTTTTGTCATTTTGGACTAATTCTGAGCATATCTGGGAATTCCCACCTAGGTTCCTAACATAACTAAAGAAAGCCTTGTGATTATCCTTAGTGTCCTGTGCAATTTTTCTCTCGAAGCTGGCCTTAGACGATTTTATGAGTGCCCGTAGTTTTTTGCTAATACTGATCAGAGATGCCTTCCCTTTTTGGGATTTTGCTCTATCATGTAGTAGCTTCCTCCTTCTATTGTATAGTTTGTTTATTCATTTAATAGGTTCATAGGTGTGTACTAGGTTAATGGCCCTGGAGCCTTTACAAGCCTAGGCCATAGGATAACCCTGGCATCGTGCCACCTGACCTTAGTTCCCAGTGCCTCTGTCGATTAGAGCCTCTGGAGTGATCACTGGGGTGAATTTTCTATTTCCCATCCACTCATCAAGATTTCTCTTGAAGAGGGCCAGTGAGGTGCTCTGTTTGACATATATGGGAAGTCTATTCCATAGCATGGGCAGTCTCTGGGTTATGAACCTGTCCATCCAGCACGTTCTGTTGATTGTGGTAATGAGGTTGAGGTCTCTCGAGTGTGTGGTGCGGAGGGATTGGGATTTCTTTAGATGTAGCATTTCTAACAGAGCTGGGTGAGACATGGCTTTGTAAGTCAAGCAGAGATCGCCTCTAAGTAGGCGATATTAGACAGAGAATAGGTGGAGTTTTTTTGAGTCTGTCCATATAGGACAAGTGTTTAAGGCCTAGGATCCTCTTTGTGAAGTACTTTTGCAGCCTCTCCAGTTGTTGCAGGTGTCTAGTGAGGTACATGCCAAATGGGCCATTGTACTCGACGACTGGCCTAACAAGGGAAGAGAAGAAGGAGACAATGACCTCTTTCTTCCTCGATGCAAAACCCTTAGTAATGAGATGTACCACATAGAAGGACTTTCTGACCACAGTGGCAATGTGGTGGTCAAAAGAGAAGTTGCTGTCAACCTGTGTTCCCAGATCTCTTATAACGCCTTCTGTGTTCATTGGACTATCATCAATGTGGTAATCCATGGGAACTGTGTTTTTCCCAAAGGGGATAACGACACATTTTTTGGCCACCTAGTGATATAAGGGTTGATGCCTAGCTTAGTGAGTTTTTCTATGATTCCAGAGTGGGGAATGGTATCAAAGGTGGGAATGCTTTACAAGCAAATTAGTACATACTAACAAGACTTCATTTTCTTACTATGTTACATGATTTCACTGACAAATAATATCTGCAGCACTGTTCAATGTTGGGTACTGTCAGGATGTCTTCTTTAAGTTAAATGTTATCCATGATTTCTGTTACCCCATAGGAAGTGGTTGACTATTTTATCAACCGTAACAAAACTTTTTTTTTTTTTTTTTAATATCTTCCCTACATCACTATGTGGGCTGCAAATTGGCTCACATATGGAACCCACAGTGTGAAAGCAGCGGACTCCAAGTCAGACTGCCGACCAGTCACGAGTGGAGTCCCACAGGGTTCGGTCCTGGATTCTCTCCTGTTTGGTATCTACTTCTCTGAAGTCCAGGCTAACACAAAGGGATTCTGGCTGACAAAGTTCACAGACTATTGCAAGTTGGGAGGTATTATTAACTCTCCAAGTGATGTTGACATCTTACAGAAAAGCCTCACTGAGACCAACGACTGGTGTCAGAACCATGGCCTTAAGCTCAGTGCCAAAAAATGTGTCATCCCCTTTGGGGAAAACCCAGTTCCCATGAATTACCACATCGATGGTAGTCCACTGAACACAGGAGCGTTATAAGAGATCTGGGAACACAAGTTGACAGCAACTTCTCTTTTGACCACCACATTGCCACAGTGGTCAGAAAGTCCTTCTATGTGGCACATCTCATTACTAAGGGTTTTACATCCAGGAAGAAAGAGGTCGTCTCTCTCTCTCTATTCTTCCCTCATTAGGCCAATCAGAGTAGAATGCCCCATTTGGCATGTACCTCATTAGACACATGCAACAGCTGAAAAGACCACAAAAGTACCTCACGAAGACGATCCTAGGCCTTAAACACCTGTCCTCTGTCTCATATCCTCTACTAAGAAGCAATTTTTGCTTGATTTACAAAGCCATGTTTGATCCAGCTCTGTTAGAAATGCTACATCTAAAGAAATCACAATCTCTCCACACCACACGCTCCAGAGACCTCAACCTCATTACCACAATCAACAGAACATGCTGGAGGGACAGGTTCATAACCCAGAGATTGCCCATGCTCTGGAATACACTTTCCATACATGTCAAGCAGACCACCTCACTGGCCCTCTTCAACAGAAATCTTGATGAGTGGATGGGAAATAGAAAGTTCACCCTGGGGATCACTGCAGTGGCTCTACTTGATAGAGGCACTGGGAACTAACGTTGGGCGGCACTTCTATGGGCTAGGCTTGTAAAGGCTCCATCCAGGGCCATTAGCCTAGTACACACCTATGAACCTAAGTATTACCGATTAAATTTAAAATGCTAGGGGAAAATATTCATCTTGATAACTACCCTCTAGTCATCACGTTGATCTTTCAGATTAGGCCATATCTGAAGGTCTTGTTCTATTTTCTGTATCACTTAAGTTTCCCTGGACAGTTCTACATCAATTTCAGCTAAATATTTTTCTAAGGTGTTTTATGAAATATGATATTCCAAGTTCCAATGAAATGGACATGGCTTAAAAAATGTATGACATATATGCATAGCTGTGCAACAGAATGGGTAGAAATATCCTGAATGAATGAGATCAACAGTTTTCTGAAATGAAGGAAAAGTAGGTACAGTTAAAGAGAATGGTTTCTGAAGCTGTGCAGAACTCTTTAAATAGAAGACCCAATTCCAAAAGACTTGCTCTCAATGTAAGTGACTTACTCTGGTGTGTTATACTAGTGTAAAATCATTTATATTAAGAGCAGGTCTTTCGGAATCTGGTCCCCACTGTAAGCCTGTTTATAGATGGACCTTGCACTGAAGCAAGTCGCTTACACTGAGAGAAAGTCTATTGGAATCAGGATAGGCTTACTGGAGTAATTCATTTACACTTGAGAGCAATTCTTTTGGAATCTGGTCCAGGCTGTTAAGGAAAAGCCAAATGAGCAGGAAAAGAACTGCTGACTATGAGAAACAGAATACATTAGCAAGGGACTTGCATGATTATAAGAGCAATAATGCCTCCATCCAGAGTGAGGACTGTCCTAGATGGATGACAGAAATAATGCACCACACTATAGGTGTATATACTACAGTGCATCATCAAAGAAAGTACACAGAATTAAAATTCCAATAGCATCATTAGATTCTGGGGGAAAAAAAACTTTTAGGCATGGCAAGCCCTCTGCAGGGCCTGTGTTAGCATTTTAGGGGCCCCCAGCAAATGTCAAGTTGGGGGCCCCCTAGGCACTTTCAGTATAGCATCCTGTCAATGCCACACCTCCTAAGAAACCTTTTAGTTTGTGCTGCAAACTTTTAGGAGTAGTATGCACAGACCGACCTTAGCTACAAGCTGTTACATTACAACAAGCCTATATACCACACTTTGCTGACCTGTCTGACAAAGGGAAACTTACAGTTCACATGTTCATAGGTGTGTACTAGGATAATTGCCCTGGAGCCTATATAAGCCTAGCCCAAGAATATTCCTTGGCATCATGCTGCCCAAAGTTACTTCCCAGTGCCCCTGTCAAGTAAGGCCACTGAAGTGATCCCAGGGGTGAAATTCCTATTGCCCATCCACTTGTCAAGATTTCTCTTAAAGAGGGCCAGTGAAGTGCTCTGCTTGACGTGAATGGGACGTTTGTTCCAGAGTACTGAAGTCTCTGGGCTAGGAACCTGTCCCTCCAGCATGTTCTGTTTATTGTGGCAATGAGGTTTAGGTCCCTGGAGCGTGTGGCATTGAGGGAATGGGATTTCTTTAGGTGTAGCATATCTAGCAGCTCTGGGTCAGACATGGCTTTGTAGGTCAAGCAGAGATCGTCTCTAAGTAGGTGATAAGAGACGGAGTATAGCTGGAGTTTTTTGAGTCTGTCCATATACGGCATGTGTCTAAGGCCTAAGATCCTCTTAGTGAGGTATTTTTGTGGCCTTCCCAGTTGTTGTAGGTGTCTAGTGAGGTACATACCAAATGAGGCGTTGTATTCTATAACAGGTCTAATGAGGGACGATTAGAGAGGGATTATGACCTATTTCTTCCTGGATGAGAAACCTTTTGTAATGAGATGTGCCACATAGAAGGACTTTCTGACTACAGTGGCAATGTGGTTATCAAACGAGAGGTTGCTGTCAACCTGTGTCCCCAGGTCTCTTATCACACCTTTGGTGTTTAGTGGACTACCGCCTATGTGGTAGTTCATGGGAACCACATTTTTGTCAAAGGGAATGACAATGCACTTTTTGGCACTGAGTTACTGGCATTTAGTTGCAACATTGATACATTACAACAACTATACGTACAGGTCTCGACTTAAATGAAGTCATGACTAGGCCTACTGTTTCAACACCCCCACACACACCATCCAGTCCTCTCCTCTGATCCACCACCCCCTTTTGGGCTGTCCATACCATGCACATTACTTTTTTCTTCCTTTTCTTACATTTTGCCTTACTGTCAGCTTTTTCAATAAGTCATAACTTTCTATATGCTCTGAAATGCATTTTAAAGCGTTTTGTTTTTACATAACATTTTCATCCAATAATGGCTTGAACAAAAATGATTATTAAGGAAAGAAATTCACTGTTGCTGTTCAGCTTTAGTTTTCTTTGCATTCTTTCAGCACTCCTTTCCTGACCAACACAGCACAGTAATAACCATTTAGGAAATAACTCAATTAAGCTGGTGCCCCCAAAGACATAGGGGTAATATCTGTGCCCTGGGATGCATTTTAAAGCATTTTCTCAGCATTTTACTCCAATGGTGGCCTAAACAAAAATCGTGAAAAAGAAAAGAATTTCAGTCTTATTTTTTCTTTCCAGGAAGACACAAGTTGTGCCCAAGGCTTAATGTTCAAAGCTGACAAAACAGTAGCTCACAATAAACTAACAAGCCAGTTGTGGAAATACATAGGTCTTATCTCGGAATAATGCCTCCTTCCCTAACCCCCCACAAAATACAGTCACTGCCTATACATCCTTCTGGTGTTAGACTAGGATGAAAGCAGAGGTTTAAATTGCCTTAGCCATATATTTCAAGTGATGGCTGACATATGTATACATAGCATGCTTCCTCACCCCAACCCTCAAAGTTAGCCCCATGTATATGTGCCTGATCTGTGACTGTGAGAATGATTTCAGTAATATATTCTAATTTGTTGCTCCTAGACAGTACACCACCCCTACACAAGCTATAGTAACCTTCTTTTTACACCTCTGAGGTCTGTGAGAAAAGTAAATAAACAATGACCACACTGTCCTCAGCTCAATCACAAGCTATAATGACTTCATGTGCACACCTCTAAGGTTTGATTGTGATGAAAATTAAAGTTGTAATAACCAAACAATCCCTAGATCCCCAGCAGCTTTCTGTACACTGGTTTTAGAATGGGCATGGTTAAAACCAGAGGCTAATATCAGCTTTATCCTAAAAGGGACATATCTCAGCATTGTTCAGGTTAAACAGCTCAAACAGAAAACTGAAACATTTTTTGTCCTCGTTTTTCTTCAACCAGCAATAGCGTTTGTGGGGGTCCCCACAGAGTCAAGGGTGATTAAAGGAGCCCTCAGTATCCATTTATGCAGTCTGTTGAGTGGGGGCCACCAGACCCGAAGAAATCTAAGTGTCTGAATTTTCTGTGATATATCTTATGTCTTACTTTTGAAATATAATTACTTGTTAAGTATATTTTTTACTAATACCCAGAAGAATAATGTCTGTGTCCTGGCATTATTGGGTGCATGCACATACAAAAATCAGTGATATTTTTGACACACACACAAGCATAAGCCATAGCAGTCCTAGTTTTGTAGTTATTTCAGCAAATAGCAATATATTGTCCAACACTGGTACTTGCCACGCCAGATCAGTGACTGCTGTTCAGCAGTCGTCAAATAGAAGCAGGGGTAAGTCACTTATTTACCTCATTGAGCAGTAATGCATACCTGTCACTGTCCCTGATTTTGTTCATACACTTGCTTTCTCCTTCGCAAAAAGTTTGACTTGCTGGTAAATCATTCAGGATTACAAACAGTCAGTCAATCCAGACATCTGTGTTTTATACATATGGTCCAAAAATACATGTTGATGCAAAAGGTGTTGTTAGTGCATTACAGTAACATTTAAAATATTGATTCTGAGCCTTTACTCTATTATTTTTGGGATTGCACTGAATTCTCAAGCAAAGGAATTGAGAGTTATACTATCTGGTGTTATGCTTGTATTTATTAAACTCCCCGAAAGACAAAACCATACCCGATTATCGGAAGTATCGGCTCTTCTTAAAATCCAAAATTTGCACCAAGATAAGTCACTCTGGGCGGCTGATCTCTCTAGTGCTTACCTTGCTCATGTTCATTATCAACTTCATCCTATCAGGGTCATATCACAGCCCTGTTCGGGTTAAAGAGCATAATTAGTGAATGAATAAATGTTTTCTTCCTCATTCTTCCCCAACCTGCAGCAGGTTTTGTGGGACCCCAGCACAGTCAAGGATGATTAATGGGCGCCCCCCCTGCAGCCACGGGTATAGCAAGTGGAGAAAATTTCCAACAGCAGGATTTAACTAAGCCCATCGGCATTATGTCAGTGGTAAAATATTTAATAGAATTCTGATGCCTGTTACTTGACAAAACACTTACTACAACCAGAAATACCTTTGAATTTTAAAGACGGTATAAATAAGAGTTATCCATGTGGTTTATTAAGTATATAAGAATGCTACACTAGCTTTTGTTGGTTTTACAGATATGTAACAAAATATCAGGATAAGATAACTTGCTGTAGTTGAGGGCCCCCAGCAAACACAGGGTTCGCTGGTGCCTAAAGCCGGCTATGGCCCTCTGTATAGTAACCTACAGCATAATCATATTGTGCTGGAATGCTGTTTGAAAGGAGGACTACTCATGCAATTAAAGTGACAAGCAGGAGAAGAGACCCCAAAAAAGTTATGCTATAATCACATCAATGTAGAAATTTGATAGGGGGAATCTAACTTATTAGAAACAAGTAATTTCAATATATCTGTGAGTGATCTTTAGATTATTAACTGAAGTGGTTGTGTGTTAAATGAAAAATAATATACTAACACTTACAACCAAAAATCCTAAATCTTCTATACTTTGTTGCATATTTAGGAATCATACATACATCATCTTACTGTTTCTTTGTGAATTGCTTATCCGATCTCTCTTCCCAATCTTTTCTAACCTCCCCTGATTGATTCATACAGTTATTGTGCAATATTTTACATGCCTTACTAACTATCCTTTTTTAACAGCAACTTCTGTTCTATATTCTACTAAAAACTGTACCACTGCTGGTCTGTCATTTAAGATCCCCCATATTCCTTTTTTCTTTGCTATACTCTATCAATCCTTGATAGGGAAGGCAGTCTCTAGCTTGCAGTCTAAATGTAGTCTTGGCCTCTTCACATTCTACTAACATTCCCTCTCTATTTGCTTCCACTATTTTGGTTCTTTTGTCAGCTTTCTTCAGAAAATTTCAGTCCCCTTTTGCCTATTCTCTGTACCCCTAACTGCAGTCATCCCTATCTGCTGAATCTCCTTTCTCCATTCCCACGTTGGTTTAGTTCTTGTAATACTTTCTGCTACTTTAGAAATATAATATTCTGTATGGCTATCCACCCGATAGTTTAGTGTGGTGAAAATGTTTGTTTTTGTGACTCTGGAAACACCTGAATGTAAAAAAATAAGGCTATGCTCTTTTGCACGCTAATTTGTGAAAGAGAAAGAAACAATCTCATTTCACTTCTGGAAGATGAATGTTTTAAACAATAAGTCATGTATTTCAGATGCTTAGAAAACTAATTTAAAGCTAACTACAATGCAACATGTTTTTAATTTAAACATTAGATGTATGCAAGAACAATCATGTTCTGAAATTTGGATCAGTACCCACAAATGAACAATGATTCTTTAATAGAAAAAAATCATAGTTCTAGAAAACATTATTCAAAGGGGTACAAGAACTGTCATTATATTCTGTTTCTTACAGATTACTAAAAGGTGAACACTATCTGGTCTACAAGGCAATGTGTAAAGTACAGTTGTGTACACTTACCATAAATGTAGATGTTTGAGTGTATTCACTGTTGCAGTCATTACACTTAGGTTATCCTGCTGGCAGGCTACCCTCAGTCGGCCTGAATTCCAAAGTCTAGGTCCGGCGTCGGTTGCGGTCGCCTCTTCCCTGACATCAGTGCGCCAGGGGTATAAAAGATGCAGCCGACGCCATTTTCTTCAGTTTTTCTTGCCCCAGATGTCAGGTGCCCCCCAAAAGGGTAGGCTAAATAAAATGCCAATAAAACATGCATGCACTAAAATATATATATAATACCTTCATCTATAAGCAAATACACCACATAGGTTGTATAGGTTAGAGAAGAGCAGATAAGTTGCAGCAAACATATGGGGGGTGCTGGGTGGGTAACCTGGACTGCAACAGTGAATACACTCGAACATCTACATTTATAACTGTACTACGTTCTTTGTGTTTCACTGTTTCAGTCATTACACTTGGGTTGAATCCCAAAGCTAAGGTTGGAAGGCTGGAGCTAAATAGCATTAGGAGTGGCTATGAGGCCCTGCAGAACTGCAGTGGCAAAGCCTGCCCTGGATTTAGAGTAGAGTGGTAAATGATAGTGCGTAAAGATGTGCACTGAATTCCAGGTAGCAGCCTCTAAGATGTCTTTGGTTGGTACTCCCCTGAGGAAGGCTGCTGAAGTGGCTGCTGCTCTGGTTGAATGTGGCCTAATGCCCTTAGGCACTAGCTTGCCATGTTGTGAATAGCAGAAACGAATGCAGTGGCCTATCCACTTTGAAATAGTCTGCTTTGAGATAGCCTTTCCTTGTGATCCTGCAGCATATGCCACTAGTAGTTGCTCTGTCTTTCTGAAAGCTTTGGCTCTGATCAAGTAGAAGCATAGCTGTATGTGTATGTCCAAAGAATGCAGAATTCTCTCCCCCTTATTCTGTGGGTTTGGATAAAAAGTAGGCAGATGAATAGTTTGGTTAAGGGCCACACTGGACACTACCTTAGGCATAAATGTCGGGTTTGTCCTCAGAGAAACCCTGTCTGGATAAAAAATGATAAAAGTTTCCACAGCCATGAGTGCCTGTAGCTCTGAGACTCGTCTTGCAGAGATTATTGCTAGGAGCAGAGCTGTTTTCTAAGATAAAAAAGTACAGTTTTGTACCTACCATAAATGTAGATGTTCGAGGATCCACATTGCTGCAGTCCTAACTATTGGGTAGTCCGCTGTCCAGTCGGCCCGAATACCAGAGTATATGGCTGACGTCGGTCAGGGCGCATTAGACTGACGTCAGTACGTCAGGGTACTAATGCGCATGACCGACGTCATATCCTCAGTCTTTTCTTGCCCCAGATGTCAGAATACCCTAAAAAGACAAGGCCCAAAATACCTGCACCAAAAATATGTACATTATATACAAAAATATACACAAAAATATCAGCAGATAACCTCACCTACACAACCACCCCTAAACACAGAGGGGAAGGAGGGAGGGTAAATTGGACTGCAGCAATGTGGATCCTCGAACATCTACATTTATGGTAGGTACAAAACTGTACTATGTTCTTCGTTCCACATTGCTGCAGTCCTAACTATTGGGTAGAATCCCAAAGCAGAGGAAAGGGAGGCTGGCAAATCATAAAGAAGCAGGAGCTGACAACATGCCTTGCAAAATAGCTGTGGCAAAACCAGCCCTAGACTTAGAGTAGAGAGGAAGGTGATAATGCTTAGAGAAAGTATGCACTGAACTCCAAGTAGCTGCCTCCAAAATATCCTTAGTTGCCACCCCCCTTAGAAATGCTGTAGAAGTGGCAGTAGCCCTAGTGGAATGAGGCCTAATCCCAGCTGGAATCTCCTTGCCATGATGGGAATAACAAAATGCAATGCAAAACCCAATCCACCTAGAAATAGTCTGTTTTGACACAGGCTTGCCCTGTGAACTCAAAGCAAAAGAAACAAACAACTGCTGAGACTGCCTAAAATCCTTAGTCCTGCTTAAATAATAACGCAATTGCCTGTGTACATCTAAAGTGTGCAAAATCTTTTCCTTTATTTTGGGGGTCTGCATAAAAAGTAGGCAAATGAATAGTTTGGTTTAAAGCCACACTAGAAACCACCTTAGGCATAAAGGAAGGATTAGTACGTAATGATACCCTATCCTTATGGAAAATCAAAAAGGGCTCTACTGCCATAAGGGCCTGCAACTCAGACACCCTTCTTGCAGAAGTAATAGCCAACAGAAAAGCAGTCTTCCATGACAAGTATTTCAATTCAGCAGTAGCCGCAGGCTCAAAAGGTTGTAGAGTAAGTTTTTCCAACACAAAATTGAGATCCCAAGCAGGAGTAGGAGCTCTACGTGGGGGTCTTATATTCTTTGCCCCTCTAAGAAACTGCTTGAACAAAGGATGCGAAACTGCTTCTGCATCGGACCATGCGGCAAAAAAGACTGAGGATATGACGTCGGTCATGCGCATTAGTACCCTGACGTACTGACGTCAGTCTAATGCGCCCTGACCGACGTCAGCCATATACTCTGGTATTTGGGCCGACTGGACAGCGGACTACCCAATAGTTAGGACTGCAGCAATGTGGAACGAAGAACATCTTTATATCAGCAGTAGCGGCTGGCTCAAAAGGAGGCAGGGTGAGTTTTTCCAAAACATAATTGAGGTCCCATGCAGGTATTGGTGATGATCTTGGAGGCCTTAAGTTTTTGGCTCCTCTGAGGTACTGCCTTAACAAGGGATGAGAAAAGATTGGTGGCTCTGTATTACAATGAGCTGAAATGGCAGAGGCATGAATTTTAACTGATGAAAAGGATAGGCCTTTGTCCAGCATCTCAGTTAAGTATTGCAAAATCTGAGGAATATTTGGTACAGCTGTGTCAATTCCTTGTGCCTGGTTCCAAGCACAGAATGTCTTCCATTTTCCAGCGTATGATTTTCTGGTACTAGGCCTTCTGGCCTCCAAAATTACATCCATTACAGCTTTAGTGAGAGGCATGTTTTGTATCACTACATTATCCGCCATGCTGCCAGATTTAAGGTCTTTAATTGGCTGTGCAGGATCTGATTGTTTTGTTGGGATAGTAGATGAAGTATTTGAGGCAAGGTCCAAGCCAGGCATTGAGACAAGTTCTTTAGGATTGGGTACCAGTGTTGGCGGGGCCAGTCTGGGACAATCAGTATCATCTTTGGCTTCTCTTGTCTGACCTTTAGGAGTACCTTGGGGAGGAGAGGCAGTGGAGGAAAGGCATATACTGCTAAGCTTAACCAGCTGAAAGAGAGGGCATCCACTTTCCATGCTTGTCTGTGATAAGACCTTGTGCAGAATCTTTTTAGTTGGTAGTTGTGAGGAGAGGCAAACAGGTCTATATCCGGGCATCCCCATTTCCTTGTTATCATGCTGAAGACTTGTGGATTCAATTTCCACTCGTGGGGATCCATGAGGTTTCTGCTTAGTTCGTCTGCCAGAGTATTTATCTTTCCTGGCAGGAATTGCGCCTGCAGATATACTTGGTAAGTCAATGCTGTGTCCCACAGAGTCATGGCTAGTCTGCAAAGGGGGTAAGAATGAGTGCCTTCCTGCTTGTTTATATACCACATGACAGAGTTGTTGTCTGTCTTTATCAGTAGTTGTCCCAGATGAAGTAGGTCCTTGAAGGCTCTCAGGGCATTCTGAACAGCTAGCATCTATTTTTGATTGATATGTAGATGCATTTGGTTTGCGGACCATGTGCCTTGAATACATCTTCCTGCCATGTGGGCCCCCCAGGCATAATCTGATGCATCCGCTGTTAATGTCTGCCTGGCTGGGGGTAAGGTGAATGGCTGTCCCTTGTTCTGGTGACAAGCCTTCGCCCACCAACGAAACTCCTGTTGCAGGCAGGGAATGAGGATAATTATTGTTTACAGGCTGTGGCAATGTTGAGTACAAACGCTTTTTAGGTACCATTGAAGTTTCCTCATATGTAGTCTCGCATACGGAATTAGTAGAATGCAGGATGCCATGAAGCCCAAAGCCTGCAGAATGTTTCTTGCAGATAACTGGGCCTTTGTTGCCAACAGATTGAAATTGAAATAGGTAGTAAGTTGCTTTTGTTTGTCTGGCGTGAGATAAGCCATCTGGGCAGTTGTATTTAAGCTTGCAACTAGGAATATTATCTCTTGAGAGGGTACTAGTTTTGATTTCTTTTCGTTGACTGTGTACCCTAGGCCTGTTAGAAATCTCTTTACAAACGCCATATGCTGTAGTAGAATGTCCTTGCTCTCTGCTTGAATAAGGCAGTCATCCAAGTAAGGATATATTTGTATTCCTCTTTGTCTGCAGAATGCAATTACTGGTGCCAGACACTTTGTAAAGACCCTGGGTGCAGCAGATAAGCCAAAGGGCAGTGCAGAGAATCGGTAGTGCATTGAGCCAGCTTTGAATCTAAGGTATCTTCTGCATGTTTGTCTGATTGGGACATGCAGGTATGCCTCTTTTAGGTCTAAAGTCACAAGCCAAGCCTTCTTGCCCAGCATGGGCAGAAGTTGCTGTAGAGTCAACAGTTTGAATTTTGGTATATCCAGAAATGTGTTTAGAATTGACAGGTCCAGTAATGGTCTCCAGGTCTTGTCCTTTCTTGGTACCAAGAACAGTCTTGAATAAAATTCTTGTCCCTGCTCTTTCTCTGGTACTTGTTGAATGTCTCTCAAGTTCATGAGGGATGAGACTTGCTTTTGTGCCTCTGCCCATTGATGTTTTGGCAGATCTGGCCAACTGTTTGCCCTTGGCAGGGTATGGAAGTGAAACTTGTAGCCTTGTGACACTATGTCTAGGACCCATTTGTCCTGGGTTATTATGTGCCAGCTTTGAGAAAAAAGTGCTAGTTTTCTCCCTAAAGGTGCTGCCAGAAGATAAGTGCTTGGTGCAGGCAGGGGGAAGTCACTGGGACTGTTTCCTGTATAGTTGTGATTTGTCTTCTCCACTTTTGGAGGTAGAAGCATTTCATTGTTTAGACCTGTACGAACCTTGGGGCTGGGATCTGCCTCTTGGGTGTCTGTATCTGCCCCTTTGAGGTCTGTCTGACACTGGAAAGGACCAAGTCTTTGTAGGCCAGTGTCTGCTAAAACATGGAGGCTGAACCTGTAAGAAATCCTTAACCGTTTGCACAGATTTAGCTTTGTCCTCCATTTTCTTTAACACCTCTTCTGCTTTAACACCAAACAAAGTATCCTGCTGTAATGGGGCATCTAATAATTTTGCTTTGACATGATCAGGCAGACTTTGTTCCTTTAACCAAGCATGCCTCCTGATGACAGAACCCATAACAGCGGCTCTGCAGGAGGCATCCAAAGAATCAAAACCACATTGCAAAGTATGCTTTCCAGCTTGTTCAGCTGCATGCAATAAATCCTGTATTTCTTTGTTTTCTGCACATTCAGAATTTGTCAACATTTTTTGTTTAAGCAGTGACATGATATATTGCTGATATTCGAGCATATGAAACTGACAATTTAAAGCCCTTATAGCCAAGGTAGCGGAAGTGTAAATCTTTTTTCCCCATCTGTCCACTACCCTAGAATCCCTGTCAGTGGGGGTAGGGTTTTTTGCAGCGGAAACCTTGACCCCTTTGGGACCCTGAGAGATGGTTTCTGGGTCAGCAGCAGGGTTTTTGAAAAGGAATTTATGAGAGTCAGGGACCCTGTAGTACCTGTCCGGCTTAACAGGAGCTGGAGGTAAGGACTCAGGGGTCAGACTGGACTCTGAAAATACATCATCAACAATGTCTAACACAGGTGGAATAGCTAGGGGCCTGTGTTGTGATAGTAAAAGGAAGTCTCTGAGCCTTTTCTTAGATTCTGAAAAATCTTGGCTCCCCCAGTGGAAATGCTCCCTCATGGTATGCAAGGTTTCCCCAAAAGAGTAATCCTCAGGAGGAGAGGCTGAAGGGATAGATTCTTCAGGATAAGAATCCTCATAGGGAGGAAGAGAGTATTCCTGATCAGAAGAGGAATCGGATGAAATGGAAACCTGATCTGAAGATTCATATTCTGTCTCTTGCCTAGGCCTTTTATCAGGAGGGGATGGGAACCCCCTGATCAAAGTAATTAAGTCTTTGGCCATTTTGAGCATCTGTTTTTTGGGCATGGAGGCCTGTCCATGAGGCTGTTGTACTTGTTTCTTTGTCTTTAAGGGTGGTTTAGTCTTTGCCTTTGAAGCTGAAGTCGTTTTAATGTATAATTGAGTTGGTCTGAAAACACCCTCAGAAGCCGATGCCTGCTCAGCGGCTCCGGACCCATCTGAGGGAATAGTCTCCAAAGGTCCAATACCTTGACCTTCCAGCGGCCTAGGCTACTCCATGTGGGAGTTGGTAACGGCCTGCGGGTCTAAAGTAGTGAGTGTCAGGGGCTGCGAAGGCGCCTGAGAACCTGCGACTAGCTTAGAAGAAGCCTCGTCATTGGTTTTGGACCTCAGATGCCTGTCCTTTTCTTTTTCTTTGTGTTGCTTGTGAATTCTGGTAGTCAGATGGCTATCCGATGACATGGCATAATTAAATCTTCTGCCAAAATAGTGTAATGCAAAATCGTATAGATGCTTAATAGTGCACTGGTTAAAACCGACAACTAGCAATGTCGTGGTCAGGGCCTAGGCAAGGAATACAGTAAGAATGAAAGTCCTTATGAGGTATTTGCTTCCCACAAGAAATACAATTATTAACT
>NC_056745.1:1064872895-1064910395 GCF_019279795.1 Protopterus annectens
CTGAATTTACTCTCGCAGTACAAGTCCACAGTGCCTATCACACATTTAGATCATCAACCACACAGACAGGGACCAAAGGCGGAGGTGTCTCGATCTACATTAGCAACAATTATACCTCAAGGTTCATTATACAACACGATACCCTGGAGTTCATCCACATGCAAATCACTGTAGATAGAGTCACTTATCCTAACTTAGCAAGCTATAGGCCATCATCTATGTCTCAGGAATCGAACTCCTCTTATCTAGACCTACAGGAGGCACTCTCCATCTGACCAAATCCTCCACTAGTGGGAGACAAACCACCCCTCTGTAGGCTGGGAAACACACACTGCCACCAACTTGCAGGTACAACATTTCCTGGACTTGATTAACTCAAATGCCCTTGACCAGTTAGTGTGCATTTCAACCACAGGTTCAAACATATTGGACCTTGTACTCGCCAACATGGGAGAGCTCTGCAATCCACCATGTCACTTATTCACTAGTGAGGTCAGATCACAAAGCAGTCTCATTCAAAATAAAAATCAACTTGGAAAATCCAGCAAAACCTGATACAGTTAAAAACTATTCTAAGGCAAACTACATCCTATTTAACGACAGATTGTCAAAATTCAAAGTCCCACCCAAGCTAGAGTTCACAACAGTCAAAGCAGAAGTATTCACAGAAACACCACACAAACATGTAAATGGTTGCATAGAGGCTGCTGTACCTACCAAAGTAAGCCCAAAACGAACCCCCAAAGCAAACCACACTGGTGGATTCATAATCTTAACAGGGTATATAACTAAAGGAAAAAGTCATGGCCAAAGTCAGAAAGAGCAACTCTCATAATGGCAAGAGCTTAGAATAAAATTAAACAGGAAACTAAGAGGACTAATTAAACCCAACAAGGACAATTATGAGGTCATGATAGCTTCTCAGGCTAAAGACCATTGCAAGACCTTCTACAGCTATGTCCAAAACCTCAAAGGTAACATGCAACACTGTGCTGAACTGGTAAGTAAATAGTATCACCTTCAATGAGAATAGTGACACAGCAAATGTGCTGACCGACAAAGGCATACATCCCTACACGACTTGCTGGATTGCCAGCCCACAGACAGTTAAGACCCAAAAAGTCAGAATTGGTGAGAGCACCTCCACATAGAGGCAGGTCACCAGTGGTGTTACAGGGCTCCATGCTGGGCACACTCCTGTTTGGAGTCTACTTCTCAGAGGATAAGACTAATGTCAAGGGCCTCTGGCTCACCAAGTTCACAGATGACTGCAAATTGGGAGCCATCGTAAAATCCTCCATGACACTAATTTCTTGCAAGTGGGTCAAACAGACAAATGACTGGTGCCAAAGCCATGGATTAAAACTCAATGCAAAGAAAGTGCATTATAATGCCTTATGGGAAAATGAATACCCAGGCAAATTACTCCATTTATAAGATACTCCTAAGAGTGAGGTAGTTGGAGATCTTGGAGCATATGTAGACAGTAACCAGGCCTTCGACCAATACATGGCCAAGATAGTAAAAAAATCATTCTATGTCTCCAAAATTATAAGTAAGGGTATGACATCCTGGTCCAAGAAAATGATAATACCACTCTACTCGTCCCTTATCAGACCCGTTATTGAGTACAATGCCCCCTTCAGCATGTACCTGACTAGGCATATGCAACAGCTGGAATGCCTATGGAAGTTTCTCACCAACAGAATCCACGGTATTAACACACTGTCCAAAACAGATCGCCACAGGGACTATTAGGTGACAGCTGATGTGTTTTATATACAAATATAAAAGACACTAGCAAGATACAGAAGCTGTTGATTAATTCTGGGGATCTGGCCCTACATGTAACTGCAAGTCTCAGCTTTTTTGTTTTTCTTTAAGAAATGCTATTCAGACTCCATTTTGTACCTGCAAAATTAACAAATGGATATGGCAGCTTCGTTTGCTCCTCGTAGACAAATGTATTAATGGGAGTATTTAAAAATGAATGCATTTAGCAAAGCAAAGATGATCAGAAAGGCGTTATTCACAATTTACATGTACATATACAACTATTTATATGTGTGTGTGTATAAATATATATATTATATATATATATATATATATATATATGTGTGTGTGTGTGTGTGTGTATAAAATTATGAGTTCTTATTTACTGTCATTGCAGGCCTGAAATACATGAAACATTTATAAGAAGCATTACATACACTGGATCTGATGGATCTGAACTTCAATATTCATATAGTTCATGTTAATTACTTGGACATTACAATGATTAATGAAACCTCTAATTTTACCCCCTCTCTCCTCTCTCTCTCAAGATACATCTGAAACTGTCTCACCTCTAGCTGTGAGGAAAGACCAAATCTAAAAAGCGCCATCAAAATCTAAAAATACTGCATTGATGAGTCCAGATAATATCAGAATGAAGCATGACTTAGCCACACCCCTAACACTGTTTGCCTTCATACAGATTTTGTAACTAGCAAATGGAGAACAGTTGCAGTTATTCCCCTGAAAAGGGAGGATGTTCCAGAGAGCCAGCTAATTACAGACCCATAGATCTGACCAGCCTCATATGCAAAGCTATGGAAAGACTTATCATGGAACAAATCAATAAGGACATAGGAGACTTCCAAACACTGGACAAGTCTCAGTTTGGATTTGTCAAAGGCAGGCCATACCTACTCAACCTGGTGGACTTGTTTGAAAAAGTCACCAAATCAATGGATAATGGCAAAACAGTGTACACAGCATATCTGGCCAAAGATTTTGTCACAATCCCCCTCTCAGGCATAGTAGAAAAGCTCAATAAGCTGGGAATAAAACCCTATGTTTCCCAATGTTCTGCCAACTGGCATACAGATAGGATGCAGGAGATCAAAATAGGGGATGTTAACTCCGCAGAGAGTTCCCCAGGATTTTGTGATGAGATCTCTTCTATTTGGCATTTAGTTCTATGAAGTAAAAGCCAATATTAATGGGCTCTGGCTGACTAATTTGGAGATGACTGCAAGCTAGGGGCAGTCAACAAATCTCCAAATGACTTAGCCATCCTGCAGGAAGGTTTGTCTCAAATAAATAACCGGTGCCAAAATCATGGAGTGAAACTAAATGCCAAAAAATGCATTACTGTATCGTCTAGAAAGTCATCTACTCTGGGGAACTGTCACACTGACAATACTTCCCTAAGAGCTGATCCTGTTTTTCTGGATTTGGGAACTTATGTAGATTGTGACCTAACTTTCAACCAACATGTGTCCATTGTTATAAGAAAATCCTTCTGTATGGCTTATAAACAAAGTTATTTTGTCTAGATTTTGGGATCTTATTGTTCCCCTTTACTCAGCCCTCATTAGGTCAGTCATTTAGTATAATGCCCACTTTGGAATGTATCTGTGCAGACACATGCAACAACTGGAATACCCAAAGAGATACCTTACTAAAAGAATACAAAGCCTAAACAATATGTTCCACATGGACTGGCTCAAAGTCCAGTCACTATACTTGGCATCCTAGAGACTGCTAAGGGGTGACCAGTGTTTGGCATACAGGGCAGCCGCCAGCCCATTATTGATGGAGTTAATGCACATCAGCTAGTCAAATGGAATCAGGAATACTAGGTCTAGGGATCTAAACCTCTTCTGCAATATCAGTAGAATGGTTTGGAGGGACAGGTATATTTCACACAGGATACTGCTGCTATGGAATAGACTCTCCATCCACATAAAGCAAAGTTCATCCCTGTTCATTTTCAACAGCAACTTAAATCTATGGATGGGAAATAGAAAATTTACCCCAAGGTTCCCCCCTGTTCTACTACTGGACAGATGCAGCTCCTATATGTTTTATTCCACGCATAAGCACCCTTAAATTATCTACGGTATGATCCCAGTTATTCTCATTAGGGGCAATATATAATTATCGGCCACTGGACGGGTAAGGCCAATCTATAACCAAATGGGACAGGTTATTTTGAGCACAAAAAGGGAACCTGGCTAGGCTTAAAATGGCCTGCTAGGGCAGACAGCCTAGTACCTACCTATTAACTTACATGGACCAACATAAAACCCTGTCACTATACTCTGTATCCTACACATTTGCCTGTGTCTAGCAAACAAGGCATCCTCCAATCCAATACTGATGTATTTACTGCACATCAGCAAGTCAGATCGTATCAGAAACACTCAGTCTAGGGATCTAAACCTCTTCTGCAACATCAACAGAATAGTTTGTAGCGAGAGGTATATGCCACAGAAGTTACGACTGCTCTGGAACAGGCTCCCCATCCATATAAAGCAAAACTCATTTCTGGCCATATTCAACAGCAACTTGGGCCTGTGGATGAGAAACGGACTAAGTTTACCCCAGGACTGCCGCCTGTGCTAATAATGGACACAGGCAGCTCCTAAATGCTTTATCTCATGCATGGGTCCCCTCAAATCATCTACTGTATGATCCCAGTTATTTCTATTAGGGGTAATATATAATTAATGACCATGGGATGGGTAAGGCCAATATAACAGCAAATGGGACAGGTTAGTTCAAGCACAAAAAGGGAAACGGTCTAAGCTTAAAATGGGCCGCAAGTCAGCTAGTGTAATACTTACCTATGAACCTATAGATCAATTAGTTAGACTTGACCAACTACAAGGACTAAAATATATTAAAAAACAGACTATGTCTAACAAACGTATATGGCAGTGACTGTCATCCAGAGATGTTAATGGCATCCCTGCTTCATGAAGAATCTTAAAGAAGGCACACAGTAAGTGGGATGATTTTTTTGTCTGCATTTCTAAGCATTATGGCAGTGTTTGTACAAACAGAACGCAATAGCCCTTACTCTGAAATGGTGTACTGCCAAATGTGCGACAGAAACAGGGATGGAGTTCTCAATGGAAATTATGAAAGGGGTAGTGTCACATATGATGCTGATGCATTTAAAGTAGCAGCAGTAATCACAAACAGATTTACTTTGTTACATAATGTGTTATCTAGTGAAGTCATCACTTTATTGGAACAGCCTCAAAGACTACTGTGTCTTAGGACACATCTTCAAGACAGACTTTGAAATCTAAGTGATTTGGTAGTACAGAGTCATTTTAGGAGACCAGAACTTGGGACTGCAGCTTTAACTTTTGTAAGGATTATTTACTCCTGCAGTGACCAATTGATATGGTCATAATCTGTGCATGTAAGTTTAGTGATTAACAATATGAATGCAATGTCAAACAGATTTTAACTGTAAGAGAGAAAAAGTGGTGCACATTTTATTCTGTACATTCAGAAATTTTATAAAGGAAAAACAAAAAGTTTAAAACTACACTTTCTAGATCATCTATTTGACATCAAGAACTGTAACACTGTGTAAAGCTAATGACTTACATTGAAGTAGGCCCCATGCAGATAAGTGTTTTCCCCCAGTCAACAAATACAAATATAAAATCTAATACTGATGAAGTCTTTTTTATGGTTAACTGTTAAACAGGATTTGTGCAGTATCTAAACTATTTCAAGAAAAGCTACAGCAAACTTCTCAACGTCTTAGGGCAACAAATCTGGACAAAGCTTGACAGAGTAGAGGGACAAAGGCCCAAAAAATAGGGGCAGATTTTAAATATTGATTGCAGAAAGTTGCTAGAATAACAGAATTTACCTTAGCAAACATTTTGCTGATGGGTATGATGTCTGAAACACATATGTATATCATTATTTAGTGACTTCAGTTGTCATATCATCCCAGTAATTTGCCAGAAAATCATAAATTTTATTAGGAACAGAGCAAAAATATGAGGTAAAAATCTGGACAGTTGAGAGGTATGAGTTGCAGTAATGCCTTATCTGTGCTTTCATACTTACCTCACAATTTATTTTTCTCCATTTTCTTAACTAGGTAAAACACAACATAACTATGGCCTATTTTTATGGAAACTAAAGGCGGCAGTAACAAAAAAGTAAGGGTTATGCATGTGATATATAATCACTTCATTTATTCAAGGATTTCAGTAATTACGCTCAGAAAGCACATTAATTGTCAAAAGAGCAAAGAGATCTATAAGATTACCTCAAGGACAGACATTCCATTAGGGTCATAATTTGTGTGTGTCTTCATGCAACAAGTTGTTAATTTTTTACTTTATGGATTTTTTTTATTTGCATATTTTTGGGCATCCAACTACCTACTAAACATCTCCCTTTTACAGACTGTCCTATTCATTCTGCATAGGGCAAGAGCTGCTTGCAGACCATCCATTCCCTGTGAGGCAATAGCAAATTGTAAAGCTGTCAACCACACAGCCATTAGGGCAATTTTCTTATATGGCCTAACTCCTCCCCTTGATGGTGAAATAGGCTCTGCATCAATGAGGATAGACCTCCTATGACCCTGACACAGAGGTGTGCCCTTTCACTGTTTTTTTCCACAATGACTATCAACCCAGCTTGGGCATATCTACCCATGTCACTCCCCCAGGGTGGAGTGGCCCATACTACTCCACTGGACTGCCAGGTCACCACAGATGAAAAGCCACCATGACCCTCCCTCCCAGGCGAGCTCACAAATGTAAGTCATATGTCTCTCACCCACTGTTTCCTGGCTCTCCCAGTTTCCAGAGCTGCTAACTAATTTTGGATGGTGTGGGTCACAGTCAGAGATTCATCCATCTGTGCCACAGAGCTGGGGTCCTTAGAGATTATTTTTACCTTATTATAACTCAGAGAAGTCCCTATGGAATTTTTAATTTGTGATGAAAGAACTTGTGCATCTCAGGGTAGGTCAAGGCAGAGATACACAGAGAAAAGCAGATATGAGACTAAAAAATGGTCCACTGTAGAAGGCAAAGACATTTGCAGCATTTTTGCCAAGAAAACCCTTTGGTGTTGAAATGACACCAGAAGATGAGAGCCTCAGATCTGGAAGTGTCCAACATACTACTTGGGAAGAACAGAGGACAATTACAAGCAGTGCTACAGATTATGGCACTGACAACAAAGCTGAAAGGATGTTCAACTGCTGAGATGCTTAAGAGATAAATGAAAAGTCTGATCTAACAAGAACTATATACCATGAGAATTTGGAACATATGAACTACGAACCAAGGAAAATGTGACGTTGTTAAGGATGAGATGACAATGACTACTGAAATCTTGAGACTTACTGAGCTAAAATGGGTCATTTTACATCAGATAATCATTGGATCTTCTACTGTAGACATAAATCTTGAATAAATGGAATACCCTTACAGTTAAGAAAGGGTTGTCAAAATTAGTGCTCAGTTACAACCCAAAAAACTGCAGAATGTTTTCAGACTACAAGGCAAGCCATTGAACATCATAGTGATACAAATTTATGCTCCACAGATGCCAAAGAAGTTGAAGTCAAACAGTTTTATGAGAATGTGCAGCATCTCCTGGAGCTAACATGGTAGTTAGTTTATTCTTCATTAAGTGACTAGAATGCTAAAGTTGATAGCCAAAGTACAACTGGAACAACAGACAAATTTGGCCTGTGTGAAATAAACCAGGCAGAACTCAGACTATCAGAATTATACAAAGGTACTCTGGAATGTATCAGTAGATTGGGCACACTTTCAGTGACTGCTGATACTATGAAGAGGAGTGTTCTCAGACAAATGAAAAAGTCCAGTGTTTGCTGAAAGTGGTTTCAGTATGTTGGTTTTGTTGGATCAGCTGTTATTGTAGCAACGTGAATTTGATAATTCACTGATTATGGCCAACACTTTCCTTCAACAGCTAAGAGGTGGCTTTATGCATGGATATCACTAGATAAGCAATATCAACATTATAGTGATTATCTACTTTGCAGACAAGAGATGAAAGAGCTCCATAACGTCAGCAAAAACAAGATCTGGAGCTGACTTGCGCTCACACACAAGTTCTTTACTTATTTATTTTCAATTTGCTAAACACCTAGGTGGACTGGTCCCAGGACCCTATTCAGCCATGACCCAGGCCATAGACAAATATAAAATAGTAACATTAGACAGACAAACACGTTGACAGTAAAGACTATCAAATTTCAATAATACAATAAAGCAACAAGAACCGCAGAAGTAACACCCAACAAAGTTTAACAATGCAGTATAGTAATCAAACATTAAGGCAATAAATCAAACGTTTATAGAAATGAGTTTACTAGACTGAATAGAGGCAGAGAATAAGTACTGCACAGGAAAATGAATCAGAACGCTTGAAACGTAGGGAGGAAAGCAAGAGTGGGGGTAAGGGAGAAGGCAAAGGCTGCAATATGGAAATAAGTATCCAAATTTAGAAAGGGTGGGGAAAGCTGCAGAACAGTAAGAACATGAAGATAAGCACTGTATAGTTGGTCTGTGCAGTAGATAGTTTGGTAACATTTATAGTTTTTGAGAGGTGGTGAAAGACTATTAATCTAAATCCCTGAAGCAGTAACACTTACTATTTTCCCTGAGGTGCTGTTTTAATTTCTTCCTGAATTGCAACAAGTTCTGATTTAAATTCTATTGGCAGGTTGCTCCAGTTAGCTAAGACTACATTGATGATTTATTTCCTTACATATGCACTTAGAAAGGCAGAATACCGAGTGAATATTTAGTGCAGAGATGAAAAATAAACTTACAGTATTAGACTTGGAGGACAGACAAATAGAAAAACTATGGATAGGCATTTGTAATATTGTCTTGGAGGTGCCAAAAATATAGTCCAAATAGGATTAAAAAAGCAAAACGATTTGCTGAAAGGGCCTTAAAAGTGGCTAAGAAAAGAAAGACAGGAAAAGACAATGCAGATAGGGAAAATATATCAAAATAATGCAGAGTTTTACAAAACAGCAAGGGGAGGCATATTTAAAGAAAACAGAATGAAGAAGACAAGAAATCTCTTCAAGAATATTGGGGATATTACGGAAACTTACAGGTAAAAATGGGCTACGTGAAAGACCAAGATGGGAGGTTTCTAACAGAAGCAGAATATAGCAAGAATGGGTAGCAGGAAGGCACAGAGGAGCTATACGACCCTAACATCACTAATACATGCAACATATGTTCTTTGATCTACACCAGAATCCTGGGGAGTGAAGTTAAATGGCTTCTAGAACACTTGTGCCAATAACAAGGATGTAGGAAATGATGGAACCCCATCTAATTGCATAAAATCTTGCAAAATTATGTGGTTTCAGATTTGCTTGGAATTTGTTAGCAAACATGGGAAAAAGAAAAGTGGCTATTGGATTGAATGAGTGTAATTTATATTCCAATCCCCAAAAAAAGGACAATGCTAAAGAGTTGTCAAATTAATTTCTACCTAAACTTGTCCCCCATGCTAGCAAGGTAATGTTCAAGATTCAGCAGTATATAGACCAAAACTGCCAGAAGCAGAAGCTGGTTTTAGAAGGTACAGAGGCACCGCAGATCAAACTGCTAACATACGCTGTATTCTGTAGAAAGTATGGGAGTTAAAGAAAAAAATATTTACTTCTCCTTTACCAACCACTCTAAAAACGTTGATTCTGTTGACAATAACAACAAATGAGGATATTTGTTCACTTTATTTCCTCATGAATCTGTATGCAGAACAAGCTGCAGCAGTTAGAAACAAAATTTGGAATGACCAACTGGTTGAAGACTAGGAAAGGAATACAGCAATGTTATATACTGTTATCTTACTAATTTAATATGCACAATGGATGTATCATGTGAAATGCTGGGTTAGAGAAATCAGACGCTGCAATCAAAACTGGCAGAAAAAATATTTCACAACCTTAATACCCATACAATGCTGATAGTTGAAACTGAGGAAGAATTAACAGACTGTTGACAAAGGTAAAGTATACGGCATTAAAAAACAATTTAACATAAAACAACTAAAATTATGTCATCTACACTATTAACTCTTTGTAAACAGAAAAGGAGAGAATGAACATAATGACAGATTTTATTTTCCTGAGCTCAAGTATTTCTGCTGTTGGTGACTGAAGCCCTAAAATTAAAAAAAAAATGCTTGCTTCAATGAATTTTATAACACGTGTGATCCTTTAGAATTTCCCTCCCCAAGGAGATCAGAAAGGTTAAAGAAAAAAGAACCTATAAATTACAGAAATGGAAATTACTATCAGAAAGGGAGGAACACACATTGGAAACAATAGGTACAGATGACATTAATATCAAAGATTGTATTTTTAGTTAAAAAGGTTTTAATATATTTAATCTCACTGGCATTCCTATCACTAAAGCGCATTTTAATTTATTTACAAAAGGATTTACGTTTATTCCCAGGGTCAAAGCTAATATTGTCAATCTTTTAGTGAATGTGAAAATGTTCATTAGAGAAAAGAATTTAGAGTTGCTTTTTAATGGTACTGAGAGGAAAAAAAGACACTAACATCTTAAGGAAGAAGAGTACTTTCAACCCACCCTTACATCCACAGCTTAAAAACTTTGAAAATTTGTTAGAAAAAGAATTAAGGGAGAAACTCAAATACAATAATGTGAATTCAAATCTTACTAATGAAGAACTAAAAGTTTTAGAATTATGTAAAGAAACAGAAATCTCAGGATAATGATTTATTTTATGTGTGGAGTCTGTTTCTTTACCTTCCGTGTTTGGTATGGATTAAAGACTTGGATACAACTGCTGGATTACTGTGCTTTTTTTTTTGTTTATTAGTTTACTGGTTTTGGCACAAAGACCACTCATTGTGTTTAGCTATTTGAAAACTTATTAAAGTGAACACCACCAATGTTGAACTTATACAGGAAACACAGCTGGAGTGTAACCCACATCCACTTTATTCAAAAAATGTGAAAAGTTAAGCAACTTTTTGAATACGATCAAAATACAATTAAAAAAAAAAGTTTGGTCCAACAAACACAATAAAACTAGACTTCACCAGGACTTGCCCCAAGTAAAACACCATGGGTCCAATTGAAAAAGACTTGCTCTCAGCGTAAGTGAACACTTAGACTGAGTGCAGGACTTTTAGAATCTGGCCCCCTGATGTAACCTATTTACAACAGATAGGCCAATAAGAATCAGGGCAGAATTACTGCGGCAGCAACTCTCTTGGAATTTGGTCTAGAATCTGGCCCCCTGGTGTAACCTATTTACAACAGATAGGCCAATAAGAATCAGGGCAGAATTACTGCGGCAGCAACTCTCTTGGAATTTGGTCTCATGTATTTAAATCAACTAAATCAAAGTCATGTATAGAAACTGTTATAGGTACTACTCAATTAATTCAATGTAATATCACTACTCAATCACTTGCTTAACATAAATAATATGAATAGTTTAAGAAACATTTAAAAAGATACAAAATAGTTTTAAAAAGATATTTAAAAATAACTTCTTACACATACTGACACCATAAAATATTGAAATATATATTTACCAGTAAATGCATTAAAAATAAATAGAAGTAAAGCACTACTGTAAATAACCATTACAGCTTGGCAGAATGCATCTTCAGTACAAGTATAATTGTAAGATGTTCATTTAAACCTTCTGGTCTAGTGGCATCCAACTTAAATTGCCACATCAGTTCCTTGTATTCCAAGTAGGACTCGCAATGTCCACCCCTAGGGCCCCTAGGCACCATTTCTAAAATTGCAAAAATGAATTTTAGCCATGTGGTACATTTTACAGTATGCTGCAATGTTTGAATTATTTTTTGTAATTTCATAACAATGCTCGCAGACTCTCTTACACAGAAGTCTTTCTGTTTTCCCTATGTAAAATGCTGGGTGCCCAGAGCAGGTTGCTATGTATAGCATACTGTAAGTAACTGTTGGAAAATGTGGGCTTTCTGTAAGTATTAGAAACAAAACTTTTAGTTATGTACTCACCATAACTTCAGATGTTTGGGATCCATCTCGCCTACATTCTGACTGATGGGCTCGGAGCCGATCCCTCGGCTCCGACTCGGCACGCTTATGCTATAGAGCGAGGCCTCTAATTGGCTGAGCTATCTTTATCCCAGGATGCACCACCACTAATCCCCCAGATCTTGTTTGTCCGCATTCATGCACACATGCACAGCTTGATTCTATAACATTGTTAGATGTTTCAGATGAAACAACAGGATTCGGACCTTCTGATATCCTCTGATCTCCAAGGAAGGGGGAAGGAGGGTGGGTTATTAGGAATGTGGCTGATGGATCCCAAACATCTGAAGTTATGGTGAGTACATAACTAAAAGATGTTATGTGATCCTATCTCGCCTACATTCTGACTAATGGGACAGCGTCCCTAGCACCTAAATCCCGGGTGGCTCATTGGAAAACACTCCTGAGCACTGTGGAACCAAATGAAGCTCGTCCTCTAGATGCCACATCTAATTTGTAGTGAGAAATGAAGGTATGCAGGGAAGACCATGTAGCCGCAGCACAAATGTCACTAATAGCAAGCTTAGAATGAATAGCCCTTGTAGAATGAGCCTTGACAGAGGTGGAAAGCTCTTTGTTAGAATAAATATAAGCTTGAGTAATACAGTCCCTGATCCATTTGGCAATAGTGACCTTTGTGACCGCGTTGCCCAATTTGTTTTCTGTAAAGGACACAAACTGACTGATGGGCTCGGAGCCGATCCCTCGGCTCCGACTCGGCACGCTTATGCTATAGAGCGAGGCCTCTAATTGGCTGAGCTATCTTTATCCCAGGATGCACCACCACTAATCCCCCAGATCTTGTTTGTCCGCATTCATGCACACATGCACAGCTTGATTCTATAACATTGTTAGATGTTTCAGATGAAACAACAGGATTCGGACCTTCTGATATCCTCTGATCTCCAAGGAAGGGGGAAGGAGGGTGGGTTATTAGGAATGTAGGCGAGATGGATCCCAAACATCTGAAGTTATGGTGAGTACATAACTAAAAGATGTTATGTGATCCTATCTCGCCTACATTCTGACTGATGGGACAGCGTCCTAGCACCTAAATCCCGGGTGGCTCATTGGAAAACACTCCTGAGCACTGTGGAACCAAATGAAGCTCGTCCTCTAGATGCCACATCTAATTTGTAGTGAGAAATGAAGGTATGCGGGGAAGACCATGTAGCCAAGAGCACAAATGTCACTAATAGCAAGCTTAGAATGAAATGCTACCGAAGTAGCCATAGCCCTTGTAGAATGAGCCTTGACAGAGGTGGAAAGCTCTTTGTTAGAATAAATATAAGCTTGAGTAATACAGTCCCTGATCCATTTGGCAATAGTGACCTTTGTGACCGCGTTGCCCAATTTGTTTTCTGTAAAGTACACAAACAACTGATCTGTCTTCCTTGATTGTTTGGTCCTATCCAAATAAAAACGTAACTGCCTGTGGACATCTAGTGTGTGGAAAATAAATTCCGCTTTATTGGAGTATTTTGGGAAAAAAACTGGGAGCTCTAATGACTGTTGCAAGCATAAAGTAGAACAGACTTTAGGAACAAAAGAAGGATTTGGTCTGAGGGAAACCCTGTCTGTATGAAAAACCAAGTACGGGGGTTTCACTGACAAAGCTTGAAGTTCTGAAACCCTTCTGGCTGAAGTAATTGCCACTAGAAAAGCGGTCTTCCATGACAGAAACTTTAAATCACAGGTAGCTGCCGGTTCAAAGGGGGGAGAAGTCAAGGCATGTAATACTATATCGAGATCCCATGGAGGTGCAGGATGAGAAACCGGAGGTCTTAATAGAGCAGCACCTTTCAAGAAGGTCTTACACAACCTGTTGCTCATTAAGGGTGGGTCTATGGATTCATGAAAATTAGAAATCGCTGCCAATTGTACTTTGATGGTAGAGACAGAAGAGCCTTGGTTGAAAAGAGAGGTCAGGAACTTGAGTACTTCTGCCACGGGAGTAGAAATGGGGTCCAGGCCCCGGAGTTGAGCCCAGATAGCAAACCTTTTCCATTTGCTAGAATACAGTTTCTTCGTAGTAGACTTGTGGGCTGAAGACAATATGTGCACTACATCTGGGTCTAGTGCATGTCTCCTGACTATGGTCGGAAGAGGAGGAGCCAGGCCGTCAATTTTAATGTGTGTAGGGACTGGTGTAGTAGTCCCGACTGATGAATCAGTAGGTCTGGGACCTGGTCCAGGAACCATGGACCTTCCAGAGCATGTTTCCGAAGATAGGGAAACCAGACTTGACGAGGCCAGTAAGGAGCAATTAAGATCATCTTGCTCCCTAAGAAAGACACCTTCTGAATTAACCTGGGTAGGAGAGGAACTGGAGGGAAGGCATAAAGCAGGCCGGTGGGCCAAGGATGGACTAACGCATCCATAGGGCTCTTCCCCGGAGCCGGGGTTAGGGAGAAAAAATCTTTGCACTTCGCATTCAGAGGAGTCGCGAAGAGGTTGCAGCACGGAACTCCCCATTCGCTGAAAATCTGTCTTGTAATAGTCATGTTCAGAGACCATTCGTGAGGAGAGAGGATGGTTCTGCTCAACCTGTCGGCTATGACATTGGATTTGCCCGGTATGTGAGTAGCCACTAGGAAGCGTTTGGTCGAGACTGCCCATTCCCAGACCCTCATCGCTTCCCTGCAAAGAGGATAGGATCTGGTCCCTGCCTGCTTGTTCAGGTACCAGACAACTGACATGTTGTCTGAGTGAACAGCAATTACGCCCTGAGGGAGGTAATAGTGAAGGGCTTGAAGGGACAGGAGTACTGCCCTCATTTCTAGGATGTTGATGTGGAGAGAGGTCTCTTCCGGATGCCATTTGCCCTGGACTGACCTGCCCAGGGAATGCCCCCCCCACCCCGTCTGGGAGGCGTCCATGGTCAAAGTGGCCGCCGGAGGAGGAAGAACAAAGGGTCGTCCCTGATCCAAATTGGAGGACACTAGCCACCAGCGAAGGTCCCGTCTGCAAGATTCTGTGATCCATATTAGATGATTGAGAGGGAGTTCCTGAAAGGACCACTGAGTTGAAAGAAGCCACTGGAGGATTTTCATGTGTAACCTTGCCAAGGGAACTAGCAGAACTGTGGCAGACATCGATCCCAATAGCTGCATGACCATTCTGGCTGGGGCTTTGGACCTGGGGAGTAAGGCTCGAACCTGATTTTGTATGATCTGAATTCTGTCTGCAGGTAGATAGACCCGCATCTGGTTTGAATCTATCTCTGCCCCTATGAATCTTATCCTTTGAGATGGCCGTAACACAGACTTTGGCCAATTGAAGGTGATTCCGAGGGAATTGCCCAGTGATGTTGTGGCTTGCAGGCTCCGTAGAAGTAGATGCTTGGAGGTGGCAGTTAGAAGCCAGTCGTCTAGGTACGGAAACACCTGGAATCCTAGACTCCTCAAGTGAGCAGTCACTACTGCCAAGCATTTGGTGAACACCCTGGGGGCTGTAGTGAGACCAAAGGGCAGCGCACGGAACTGAAAATGACTGCCTCCTAGGCTGAAGCGCAAGTGTCTCCTGGACGTTTGATGTATTTTGATATAGTAATACGCGTCCTTGAGGTCTATGGAGCACATCCAAACACCTTTCTCCAACAATGGAAGAATGGTTTGTAAAGTGACCATTCGGAACTTGGACTTCTTGACTGAACGGTTTAGGTTGCTTAGGTCCAAAATGGGCCTCAAGTCCCCGGTCTTTTTTGGCACCAAAAAGAATCTTGAGTAAGTCCCTAATCTGATCTGGTCTGCGGGTCCGGTTGGATGGCTCCTTTTTGCAGCAGTTTTGAAATTTCTATGGCTGCGGTATCCCGTTGACTGGGTGGCGGGTCCGGGATTCTTTTGGACTGAGGGAGGGGACAACAGAATGGGATGGAGTAACCTCCGGCGATAATTCGAAGCACCCATCGGTCCTGAGTGATCCCTTCCCAGGCCTTTAGGTGCTTCGAAAAACGACCCCCGACTGGCTCCGGAGCAGCACAGTCGGGCAATCCCTCAGGGACTATGAAAAGCTGCAGAGCCACGAAAGGACTCGCGGTCTCCAGTGTTGCGGGGGCCTCTGCCTCCTCTGGGACGGCGTCTTCCTGATGAATTTCCCCCTCCTCTGCCTCTGGAGGGGGAACCTTCCTGCTGAGAGGGGTAAGACTTCTGCGATCTCCGGAACCACATCTTCCCTCCTCTTTTAGCCTTGGGATAAGGCCGAAAGGGAGTGGAAAATCGTGCCCCTATGGCAGTCAGAGTCTTACCCTCCTGTTCACAGCGGGTAAGTGTGTCTTTCACCTTGGGCCCAAACAGGGAGGACCCATCAAAGGCGTCGAATGAAGACTTGAAAGCCTCCACGAAATGACACAGGCGGAGCCAGGCTTGTCTCCGTAGAGCAATGCCTGTACCCGCCGCTCTACTCGCCTTCGGGTCGCATACGAAATGAGCCTCATGGACGAGTTCGAAATGGATGACATTGTAGCCAGCTGAGATCCAACCGTCTGGGCCAGCTCCTCAGGCAGGTTACCTAAGAGGGTATCGGATAGCTCCTTAATCAGATCCCTCTGGAATCTCGTAAAGTGCGTCAGGTAGTTCAAAGACCTCAGGGTAAAGGCCGCTGAACTTAGGGTGCGCTTGCCATACCGATCCATGCTCCTAGACTCCTTATTAGGAGGATGGACGGACGTAGAAGCCTCTGCTACATCCTGCTGTGTAGCAGATGCCACCACCATAGCATCCACAGCCACACCTTTCGTATGGAACTCTCTATCTGGGGGCGCCGAAAGAAATTTGTTTGGACAAGCGGGCACCGGTTCCACAGAGTCCGGGTGTTCCCACGCCCTTCGACAGATCAAATCCAAGAGCTCGTCGAAGGGCGGAGACACCCAGGAGGCGGAGGGCTGAGCCCCGAAGGCCTTCAGGAACACCGACTCATCAGCAGAGGGAGGTTTGGACTGCCAGCCGCCTCGTTGTTTTAGGGCTTCCAGGATGTCTGCAAAGGAGACATCATCCGAGGACGACTTGGGGGACCCCTCTGCATCATCGAGATCGGTGTCAGATGTCAAAGACTCGTCAGGGGAGTCAACGTGCTTCCTCTTGCACGTTTTCTTCCTGGGAGGTTCTTCCGAAGAGGCTTCAGAAGGACCTCCAGGAGGGGGAGAAACCCCAGCGGGGGTAACCTGAGGCCCAGGGGCTCTGCTGTCTGCGGACAGGGGAACTGCCAATGACCCAGTCTCCAAATGTAGGGAAGGAGCTGGGGAAACTGTGGAGGTAGCCACAGAAGATTTGGCCAAAGCACTCCTCATAGCCCTGAAGGTGGGACCACCAGAATCCTGGGAAGGTCCCCCCTCAGTGGCCACGATAGTGTGGACGGTACTCCCGCCGCCGACGCACCAAGAGGGAGACTTGGGACCGAAGGTATCAATCCCGAAGCCCCCCCCCCAGGGCCGAAGGAAGAAGTCCGTGCACTGAACTCCGACCCAGGGGCCGGAGTCGGAGCAAGGGTCAGGCCTGACCCTAACACCTCCACTGGTTCCACCAACACCTGCTCCAACGGTGCCGAAGCTGTTGGAGGAGGAAGTACAGTAAGGGAGTGGACCATCGGCTCCGAAGCCGAATGGGCTGGAGCCGAAACCATCTTTTGGAACACCGGAGACTGGAAGAGTCGAAGGAGCACCCTGTCGATGTCCGAATCAGACATCCTGGAAGATCTCGAGGATACCGATCGGGCCCGAACCGATTTCTCCATCGGCTCCGAAGGGCTCGGGGACCGGCTCCGAAAGGACTCAACAATTATCGGCTCCGAGGAAACCTTCAAGGAAATTTCCCTCGGCGCCAATAAGGACTTCGGCTCCGAGGGGGAAGTGTCTGAGCCGATGACCCTTATCGGCTCTAATATCAGTGGAGCCGATGAGGGTGACCCGCCTCTCGATGCCCCAGACCTCGGCTCCGAAACCAGAGGAGTCGAGGCTGGAGGCATCGAGGCAGACCGTTCCGACCTCGGCTTCGAAGTCCGTGGAGCCGATGGAGAAGTCTGCTTTGCTTTTTTAGCCGTCGGTTCAGACTGACTGGTCGGAGCCGGCACTTTCCTCTTCTTAGAAGGAGACAGAGAGGAAGATAAAGCCTCCTCGAAAGAAGGCTTGATTAATCCTTTAAGGATTAATTTGTTTTTCCTCTCCTAGAGGACTCGGGGACGAAAACGCATGGCATACACTGCACGATTCCTGGAGATGTTTTGCGCCAAGACAATAGACGCACGAGGAGTGGTCGTCCGTTATGGACATTTTGAACCAACACCTCGTGCACTTTTTAAACCCGGAGGGTTTATGTTCCTTAGACATAGTTCTACAAGAAAACACAGACCACAACAGTAAACTTTAAGACACAGGTACAAAGTATGCCAAAAACTCAGAATATTTTAAACTGAAAAACCTCTTTTTTTTTTTTTTTTTTTTTTTACACAGAGAAAGAGAAAGGGAAAAAAACAAGGAGGGTCAAGACCCTCTAACTCAAACGGGTACTTGACCCACACACAACCACTAAAGTAGTTAGAACAGGGGAAGGCCCCTCTAACTTAAACGGAACCTTCTCTGACAGGAAAATTTAAGCTAAACTCAATGAAATAACAAGAAACACACTCGTACACAAAAAATAGCCGTTAAAACAGCTTTTGGGTTGAAATGAGTGAACTACTGACAGGAAAAGAGACTATAAATATAGTACTTAGCCCAGCCAATGTTGAGACCACGTCCAAGCTCTGTAAGCGGCAAACGAGATCTGGGGGATTAGTGGTGGTGCATCCTGGGATAAAGATAGCTCAGCCAATTAGAGGCCTCGCTCTATAGCATAAGCGTGCCGAGTCGGAGCCGAGGGATCGGCTCCGAGCCCATCAGTCAGAATGTAGGCGAGATAGGATCACAATACATCCCTCATTCTTGTTCAATAAACAACCATCCAGGTAATTTATTTATTCTACCTAATGTGAGTAAGTAAAGTTGAGAAAATCAGGTACTCTGTTTCAATTCAAATTCAATAAATTGGAGTACCACCATATCCAGATCTTTTCATAAAATAAATATATAATCTAAATACCCGAGATATAAAACTCCATCTATGGATGAATCTAGAATTAAACAGGAATACCTTCCCTCAATTCCACACGACCATATTAGCATATGGGGGGTACATGCTACCCCAATCACTACCCCCTTAACCTGCTTATAAAATTCTGCTTCAAAATTGTTTAAAATCACTTCAAATTCATAAGGAGGTTTACCTCAACAGGTGATAAAAATTCACAATATAAAAGTGCATCATAGAACAAACTTAATCCAGCATTCTCAGGTAAACTAGTGTATAAATACACAACATCAATGGTGAGAAACTAGTGTGCTCCTCCTATAGTCTAAAGTATTTCTTTAAGTCGTTCCTCCCTTCCCAACAAGTCTGTCGCCTTCTCTCTGAAGACTCAACTTATGGGTTTATACTTCCACTCAATAGAAATGTGGACTGAGTGTCAGGACTGATACCACCGTCCACAGGGGCTGGGGATTTTTTGCTGGCCTATGCCCCTCCCCTACATGCGAAGCACAAACTACGAATAGCTAGGCTTCAGAATGTGCTCCGCACGCAGGCCCTAAGGGGCATGCATGAGACTATCCATCCCACCCCTCAAACTGACGTCCAACCTTCCTGAGATCTAGCCTCTGCTAGAACTCAACAGCAGGGAGATATCAGCACATATCCTCCCCTCAGGATAAGTACATTCCATCCTCCCTGCCAACTTCATCAAACTCCTGAGTCACTAATCGAACTCTGGTTGCCTGGGTCATAGTCAGGGATTTATCCCTCTATGCCACTGGTGTGGCTCCCATCCTAGATTCTTTCCAGGAAATCCCGTGAATGCTTAATAAGATGGGTCGGTCTGTTAAAAACACAACTTTAAATTTCTCTCAACAAACACTGCCAAGGGGTAGATTCTAGAGCCCTGGGCTGCTACAATGGGCCTAAATGAGGATGGTAAAATAGTTTTGTGAATCTTTAGGGCTACTATAAATACTTGGGACTCAAAGATTATTTTTACTTAAAAAATCATGTTGGTTGGAGTATTAGTTCCCCTCTGACAACCAATCATCCAAAAATATATTAATTTTTTTGTAATCTCAGTAACTGATATAATAATATACTTATCCGTATCCTGCAAAACATAAAACATTTGTGAAATATAGTCAACAGTGTCAAAAATTACTGCTCGTCCTCCTTTGTAGGGCTTTATAATTCTAAATGAAGGATCACTGGACATGGACAGGGCTAACAAAAACTCTCTTTGTGAGTTAAAATGCCGCCAATCCGGCTTCTGCTATTGCTATTCAAATATCTGTATATATTCCCTTTCACATGCTTTTTCAACACTTGCACTAATGGATTGACATTAAGAACAAAAGTACTTTTCTTTTTCAAAATACTACCAAAGACATTGTTCAAATCATTCCAATCCTGAAACTGGTATGCCAAATTCAGTTTTCTAGTAAAACTATTTAACTCAACCATATAATCTCCAATATCCATTGGCCAAAGTGTAATGGCAAAACAGATGCCAACCTATGCCACATGTGACTAAATCAAGTACAACATAGAGTGTTAGGAAGCACTTAAGTAATTGCTTCATGTCAGATTAGAAAAAGAAACTACTGGAAGAACACCAAGCAGTAGATTGTAAGCATGGCAACTGAACCTATACACCTACAATAAAATGAAAAGCTCTGACAGTAAGTATCAAACCCAGAATTTGCAAATATCAACTAACAACTGCAAAGGAAATAATATATGAGAAAGTTCACAAAGTCTGGTATGCAACATTCTCCTGAAGCTATTCATGCTTTACTGAAATGTCAGTTTGCATTTCATATTTCATCGATATCTCAGTCTATCAGTATGTCAATCTATTAAAAAAATGTAAACAATTATTGGTAGTTCTACTTATTATGGGAACAGAAATTTTTTACAAATACCTCATTCAGGATGCTAAGTGCAGATTCGACCAGTTCAGCTTCATTCAAACAGTACACAACTGTTCCTGCTGGTGTCTGAGAAACATTTCTGTGTTGATAAAGTAAGAAGTAAAGATGAAGGTCGGAATATAGTACTTTGGGCAAGTGTCAGGATAAATGCAATAGAAAATGACTGCCAACCTATTTAATTTTCGTACATTAAATAACACTAACAATCAACTAAAATTAGTACATATTCCACAACAAAAAATGCCTCACAGCAAATCCAGTATGAAAATGTGTGCGTGCGTGTGTGTTTGCATGTGTTTTTTTTTACTTTTACTTATCTCCCTACATAAAATACAAAACAGACAACACCTGAGACAGCAGGTATCATCAAAGAGACATTAACTCTGTTTAAATAATGTACTCTCCTATTTGCTTTTACTCAACTATTTTCACAAAAAGCAGCACTATGATACCCCCCCCCAAAAAAAAATGATAATCTGTTCATAATACCTAACATGTTGGGATGCTGTACTGAGTAGTGCATATTGCTGCATAAACTACACCTTTGCATACATGCAGAAAGTAACTGGGCATGTTTACAGATCTTTGTCAATGTTCACATTGTACTCAGCAATAAAGTGGCTTCAAGCATGTTCAGGTCACTGTGTGAATTTTTTCAGTGAATATACCATACAAAGAAAAAGAGATGTCAAATTCTTCAATGCTTTAGTTTGGAATAAAGCAGCAACAGAGTCTTGGTATGCATATACAGAAATAAATGTATTATTTTTTGTGGTGACCTACACTGATTTAGGGAAGCACACTGGGACAAAATTTGGGGTTACGGGTTCCTTCATGCAAGAACTAATTTACAACCTGGTTCATTTGCAAACACCTAAGGATACATTTTACAACTGCATCGCTAAAACGCTAAACTGACATTCTGGGCCTAAATTCAGCATTAACTGCAAACAAAGTTCATTTTAATCACTGTGACCAGAAGCCCAAAGATAGTAACACAGTATGTTGCTGAAGAAAAATGATGTACTGTGAAGTTGCTTCAAGATAAAGTACTTATAAAAAAATCAAATGTGGCATCACAGTACAATTTGCAAGACAAAACTACTTTCTGAATTGAATTTAAAGGTTACCACCTGTCCCACTTTGCGAGCGACAGTCCCTCTTCGGGCAACTGTGTCCTGCAAAAAAACTGAAAAAAATGGTAAATGTCCTGAGATTTTTAGGACAAAAATTTTCCTATATTTTCTTTAATAGTGGTGGTGCTGCGGTAGCATTGTCACCTCACAGTAAGACGTCCTGTTCGATTCTCAGCTGGAGTGTCTTCTGTGTGGAGACATGCTTGAATGGGCGTACCTTCGTTGAAGGTTGTGCATCAGGGCTGGCAACTCGGCACGTAAAAATCCACTGCCAATCATTAGCGGACCGGAGTTCTGCTGTGGCGACCCCTAACCGGGAAAAGCCGAAAGACACAACAACTAGCATAAACAGTTATTTTGTATCTGAAACACCTAAATTTTATAAGAAACAGAATAAGCAACTATAGTACTACAAGAATAATCTTTTATTTAGGCAAAAAAGTGACGTTCTGACCTTTGCAGTGGCCGTGGGTGTGTTTTGCCCTGCAAAATCTGATGTTTCTACAAAAAATGTCCCACTTTGGGCAATTGAAAAGGTAGCAGCCCTATAATTCTAAGTTCTTGTGATTATCTTTAGTATGGACACTGCAGAAAGAGACATTACCTGAGACAATATGAGGCACTGAATGGTGTGATTCACTAAATCAAAACACAGAAAAATCCCACAAAAGCTAAAAGGTTTTATCAATGTAACAACAAAAGCTGCTGTCCACAAAACTGTAATTGCATTACAAAGATACTAAATGACCAACTTGTGGAAACCTGGAACACATAAAATGAACATGCATAATAAAATACAGTTTTAAGATAGAGTACAAACAATTATCACTATACATATTAAATATACATGGCAAGGAAAAATGCATGTAAAAGCAATACTGAGTTACAAGTGTTCTTTGACACATTCGCAAAAAATGAAATGTTTATGTCTACCTTAAAAAAGTGGACATGGAACTGATAAAAGTACAGCAGTATCTACTGTGCTCCCCAATCCCCCCTCTTCTCCCAATCCCCTAATTTCACTCTCTTCACCTTACTGGTAGCCCTTCTCACACTGGCCACTAGGTGGCAGTGTGCACTCACTCACATCCAACTCCTCACCCACTGCAGCCCCTCATGCTAGTTCTTCTCCCCAGTAAAACCCCTCTTTAATTCTCAACTCTTACATTTGGCTCTGAATCTTATCCCTGTGTCCTCTCACATCCAAGCTTGCTCACTAGTTCCAACTCTTCCTTCCACATCACTGATTGTTCCCTTCACCTCGGCTCTACCCGCTCCATTCGTCCTTCAGGCTCACTCTGCTCCCCTACCCTGCCCCCAAATTCCACTTGCCCCCAGCAGCTCTACACTTATAGTTAGCAAGTCACACCCACCTCCTCCCCCATCCAATCAACATACCCTCCCCACCCATACTTAATTACCCCTCCTGTCCAACCCCTACATTTACTCCACCCCTCTCACTCCACCAATATAACCACTCTTACTATAGCAATCCCTACACCTCCTTATCTTACACTTACCCTCAAACCAATCTATTATATACACTATGCCTACCAAACCGGCCACTCTTCTAACTCTAATACTAACTCTCATCTCCTTATCCTACTTACACTATCTTACCAGACTTCTCTCTGCCAATCACACTCCCCCATTTCACTCAACTATCTCATCCTGCTCACAACACCCACACTCCTCCTCCTGCATATCTCCTAGCTTCTACTCCCTCAGTAACATAATGCTCTTCCACTATAAATTAATTTCTTCTCCCAAAAAGGCCACTCCAACCTATACCAGCCCCATCTTAATAAACCATACATCCTACAAACTGGACACTAAGCAACTTAAATGCCTCTTCTCCCACATTTGCCACATTATCCCTATCCTTGTCTCTGGGGAAATACACCCAAACCCTGGCCCCTCTCCATTACAAGTCTCTACCTCCCCATCTCACCCCCCCCCACTCAACTGCTAAATCCCTCTATTTCACTTTATTAAATGCTCAGAGCATATGTAACAAAATCCCTAACCTCCACGCCTGGCTTCTCCACAACAAACCTGATATTCTTTCCATCTCAGAAAACTGGCTCAAATCACACATAAAAGACTCAGAATTGATTCCACCCACCTATTGTATTATCAGAAAAGACAGAACTCATAAAAAAGGGGGTGATGTTGCTCTCCTATATTCTTCATCCCTCTTAAGTTACCCCTTACTCCAAACCTATTCCCACATTTGGTAATGCTGAATTAATCCTAGCCCTTCTTCACATAAACAAACATAAATCAATCTGTATTGTCTCCCTTTATATCCCTCCTGGAGACAATGTCCCAATCCTCGAGAACATACTCTTCTGGCTCTCTATCAATATCACTAATGAAACTATAATCCTGGGGGATGTCAACATTAACTGGGACACAATTCAATCTCTAAACAATTCTCTAAATATAAATCTCTAACTTCATTCAACTTATTAACTCCAAAACCAGACCTTCCAAAGACTTCCTTTCTGGCAGCACTCTAGACTGGATTCTAGTTTCCCATCCCCACTACATCTCCAACAGTGGTACCCTTCCAGACCTGCTAGGGGACCACCTTCCCACTTCTGCACATCATCTTCCCTCCTTCCTACCACTACCCCACACCTACACCTTTCTACTCAGTACCTAAAAAACTTTAACCCCAATGCATTCTCAGATGCACTAAAAAAAACTAACTGGAAACCACTAAAATCTTTATCCCTGGAAAATGCTACTACTTACTTCAATTCAATCTTTTTAAACCTGCTAGACTCCTTTGCTCCCTGGAAAACTAAATGCATAAAAAGTAACTCCGTCCCTTGGCTAACTAAGAATACCTTAGTTACCATGCAACTCTGTGATAAAGCTTGGCAACACTACCATAAACCTAAAACTACTACTTCCATTAATGAATACAAAACACTCCGCAACAAAGTAAAAAAAAACATATTTTCTCAGACCGCAAAACCTATTTTTCCACACTCCAAACAAATCACAACAATAACACTAAACAATTCTGGGATGGAATCTCCTCTCTCCTCAACCCAGGTAAAAAAGAAAACCCCTGCCCTGACCAAAATGCCTCTGACTTGGATTTAGCTAGTCGATTCAACTCATTCTTTGTTAACTCCACATCTAAACTTACATCTTCATTCACTAATAATCCTGCTTCCCCAAAACAACCTCCATACTTCCCCACTTCCCCCAGTACCTCTAGCTCCCAACCTCCTCCCTTCTCCATAAACCCTATCCCCATCTCTACCATAAAAAAAACTTCTTCTAAAATTGAAACCATGCTCCAGTGACCCTGATGAAATACCATCCTACTGTCTAAAGATAGCCTCAGAAGCCACTGCCTTCCCTATCTGCACCCTAACAAATCAATCTATTTCAGAATGCCATGTTCTCCGGCTCTGGAAAAAAGCATATATTATTCCACTCCACAAAGGGGGCAACAATAATGTCATCTCCAACTTCTGTCCCATTGCTATCCTCTCCCCTGTTTCAAAACTTCTTGAAAAATGCATCCACCTACAACTTCAACCCTACCTTATAAATAACCTTCTTACTCCCACCCAGCATGGATTCCGACCAGGCCACAGCACCACCATCGCTCTCCTCTCCTTCCTCAAAACCATAAACAAAGTCCGAGACTCTGGTCATATTGTATCCACCCTCCTCTTAGACCTCTCCAAGGCCTTTGACACCATCTCTCACAATCTTCTCCTTACTAAACTCACTAAACTTAATCTAGCCCACTCCTCTATTAACTAGTTCACCAGTTACCTATCAAATAGGCAACAAGCAGTTAAGTGGAAAAAAGCTTCCAAACCATTCCTAAACACTACCACAGGTGTGCCCCAGGGCTCAATTCTAGGTCCCCTTCTATTGAATATTTTCATTAATGACTTCTACCATGCCATCCATAATGCCAACCTCATGCAATAAGCCGATGACTCAGCTATAATCTGCTATGCTACCTCTATTTCCTCATTAACAAAATTAACCCAAGATGCTTTCTCCTCAACTGTACAATGGATACTAGACAACTACCTAGCACTGAATGCTATTCCCCCTTCTAAAAGCATTACCCTAGACAAAAACTCATTCTCTATCACCAGACAAAATAACACACCTCTTGAAACAGTCTCCACTGCTAAACTATTATGAATCCTCACTGACGACCAACTAAAGTTCAATACCCATCTACATGCAAACATAAAAAAAAAAATCACAAAAAACTTGGCATGCTTTACCGCCACATCTATTTCATCTCTCCCTCCACCACGCTTGTTCTTGCTAACACATACCTTATCCCTTCCCTCCTGTATGGAGCCTCTATCCTTACTAATCTGCAAACCACTCTCAAATCAAAACTTTCCTCCTGTTACTATAAAATTTCAAAATTCGCAACTGGCCAGAGATCAAATACCCATTACTGCATCTCCCTGCACCAACTGAACTGGCTTGAGCTGCCCAAATATCTTATTACATTCAACTCATCCAAGCACACAAACTTATTTTTAGTCCCCCTCTCTCTGCCCCTCCCTTGTCTCTACCTTCCAAATGCACCTTCCTAACAGATGCCTACGATCCAACTTCCAATATCTAATAGAACTACATAAACCTGCCCGCCCTCCAGGGAAACATCTTCTATCCTTCTGCCTAGCACGTCACTGGAATTCTCTCCCACCTTTTATCCGTACCACAAACAGTCTCTCTATCTTCAAAACTTTACTTCACTCACACTTAATCTCACAAAGGGAATGCTCTTGCTCCCATCCTTCATAACTTCCTTGACTATACTTATCTCTGTACCAAACATATCTGCTAATAGCATCCTACAGCCTTATAATTTTTGCAAGAATTATCATACTTAGTAACTTAATTTGTTTGAAAATATTTTCATGCATTTACCCTCAAATGCCAGTTTTATTACAACTGTTTTTTTTCTAGCTCTCATTTACTAACCTGTAAGTTTTGTAATTTTGCAATTCTGTAATTTTTGTAATTTACAATATTAGTATTTTCTGGAGCTTTTTTCCCCAGGACTCCATTGAAAACGGACTCCACGTGGCCCAATCCTGGTAAACAAACTGCAAATAAAATAAACACAATGCTTCAAGCATCATCTACTAAAACTGTTTACAAAGTACCAATATGAAGCTTAAAGTACACATAATGAAAATTTATCAGTTTTGGGATAAAAGCTCGAATATATTAGAAAACACAAAAAAAATGTTTCTCTTTAGTTATGGTATAACGTCACGACCAACTTTGTACATGAGGAATTGGATGCAGAAACTGGTGTTAAACTAGAAACGAGCAATATAGGTGAGTCAATGTGCACTGTATAAGTATAAATAAATGCTGGAAGTATTTTCTTTGCATAAAGTGACCGGTGTTAAAGATGCAATTTTTGTTGAATTTTTGACATCTGGAGTAATTTCATCAATATTTCCAGGAAATACAATTCAAGATGGACATTTTCCAAACAGTATTACTTTTTGCAGAGCATAAAATTTACCTACAACAGCAGCAGCACCAGCAGCAATTGGCAGGAAAGAATCGTATGGTCAGCCTAAGACTACTATACAGAATATACAGCATCCAAGAATCATGGAAATGGCCATGAACTCTCTAGAATTATATTACAATAAAATTAACCTAATGCTACAATAAGAAATGACACATTATGTGACTGCTTTGACACAGACACACTTCTAAGACATTCCTGATATTAATTATTTGGCAGCATGTGTAAGCAGAAATGTCCCAAGCGTAAAGCTTTGTGATGGAAGGTTGGACATCAACAACAAATGCTTAGGAGACATTGAAAACATTTTATAAAAGAGGATTTATACATCAGTGAAAAACACACTGTGTTAGGGAGCACTGAAGTAATTGCTTCAATACACATTAATAAGAAACTGCTGGAAGCACACCATGCAGGTCACTCCTGATTGTTAGGAGACTAGCCTGGTGGCCAAAACTAAATGAAGAAATCAAAAGCATACATAAAGTGCATGCCATGTCAGAATGGAGAATTCCTGAACTAGAAGCAACTCTTGAAAATTTGCAGGTGGGTATTAAAAAGGACTGTACACTGATTTCACTAGATCATGTATTATTAACGTATTGGTGATAGTATTGGCTGCATATTCAAAATGGATAGCATGCCTGAAATCAAATGTTAAGACTGTTCATTGCATATGGCAAACCTGAACAAACATGCCACTAACAAAAGAACCCAGTGTAGGCCAGAAGACTTTTGTTGGTTTTGTTAAGCGATATGATTCATTCTACTGTTGCAGCAGGACACCCAGCAACATAGTCCACAGTTAGTATTATTTATTATTTAATCCACTCAAGTGCAATATTAGACAAATAACTTAGGCATTTAGCACTCTGTAATGTGTTTTGTATTACTTTAAACAGGGTAGTTAATTTAATTCAGGGGAGGGTATTCTTTTCATATATATTAGTGTTGGTTAATGCCTCTGCTCTTTCTTGCATTTATTAGGAGTGGCATTGTATTTCTTAGTTATATTTATTCAAGAATTGAGCTGATGCACGGAATTTTGTTAAGGCTACACTTTGTAATTCTAAATGACAAAGTTTATCTTACTTTGACTGACTTGACAAAAAAGAGATTACTTGAAAAATTCATACAGTCTTTCAAGTCATATATGAAGAAAATGTCTAATACCATGCTGGAAAAAAGAAGTTATGTCTTACCATAACGTTCCATCTGTATTGTTGATCCTCGTTCAGTCATTACACAGGGGTATCAGTTCTGAGCTCGGAACAGAGCCGGCCATTTTCCAAGCTCGCGTCAGCTTCAAACTCTCGAGCTAAACTCTTACCCACAATTCCCCACTCCCTGTTACCTCAGATTGAGTTTGCAAGTTAAAGAAGGTAGAGGTTACCTCTGGTCAAATAACCTAGGAGAACTGGATGGTGAGATCCACTAGAAACCACAGGAGGGGGAAGGAGGGAGGGTTGTAATGACTGAATAAGGATCAACAATACAGATGGAACGTTATGGTAAGACCTAACTTCTTTATCTGATATTGTTAATCCTCATTCATTCCTTATGCATGGAACAGAGTCCCCAGCTACCTCTATTCCTGGGAGGCTCTCATGGAAGGACATTCCTGAGCACCATAGAACCGAAAGATGCTCTTCCCCTGGAGGCCAAATCCAATTTGTAATGATTGATGAAGGTATGAGGCGTAGCCCAGGTTGCAGCTGCACAGATGTCATGTAAAGAAGCTCTGGCATGGAAGGCAGCAGAAGGTGCCACCGACCTTGTTGAATAAGCTTCCATGTTAGTAGGCAACGAGATATTACGTTGTGTGTAAATAAAGGTGTCACAGTCCTTCAACCATCTAGCTAATGTGACCTTAGCAACAGCCGCTCCTAATCCAGATCCAGAAAAGGCCAAAAATAACTGGTCAGATTTATGAAAGGGTTTAGTCCTGTTTAAGTAAAAATGGATTTGCCTGTGTATATCTAGGGTATGTAGGCAATACTTTCCTCTGTTTGAATGGTTGGGAAAGAAAACTGGAAATTCAATGGCTTGATTAATGGACATTTTAGAGATCACTTTAGGCAGAAATGATGGATTAGTTCTCAGAGACACTCTATCTCTATGAAAAATCAAGTATGGAGTCTTAATACATAAAGCTTGAAGTTCAGAAATACGTCTGGCAGAAGTAATAGCGACCAAAAACAAGGTTTTCCATGACAAATACTTGAGGTCACAAGAAGAGGCTGGTTTGAAAGGTGCCATTGTCAGAGCTTGTAGAACTAATGATAAATCCCATGGTTGAATAGGTTCTCTAAAAGGTGGCTTCAGATGATTCACACCTTTTATGAAGGTCTTGCACAATTTATGGGACATAAGAGAGAAATCTTGGACACCCTCATGAAAATTAGAAATTGCAGCCAAATTAACTCTAATGGTGGAGGCCGATAGACCCGACTGAAACAGGTCAGCCAGATAGTCTAGTATTATCGACACTGGTGCTGAAAAGGGGAGAGAGTATTGCCAGGGCTTTTTCCAGTAGATGTCTGGTGGGGCCGGAAATGAGCCAGTCATCTCTAGGTATGAAAACACCTGGAATCCTAGAAGTCGCAAGTGAGCTGTGACAACTGCCATGCACTTAGTGAACACTCTGTGGGTTGTAGAGAGTCTGAAGGGCAGTACTCTGAACTGGTAGTGACTGGCTCCTGCACGGAAGTGCAGAAATCTTCTTGATGGCCTGTCCACCTTTATGTGGTAGTACACATCTTGAAGATCTATAGAGCACATCCAATCGTCTTTTTCCAAAAGCAGGAGGATAGACTGTATAGTGACCATCCGGAATTTTTGTACTCTCACAAACTTGTTCAATACACTGAGATCCAAAATTGGTCTCCAGTCCCCGGTTTTCTTTGGCACCAAAAATAGCCTTGAGTAGAATCCGGATCCTATCTGGTCTGGAGGGACTATTTGGATGACTCTTTTTCTTAGCAGCTTTTCTATCTCTAGTGCTGCTTCTTCCCTTTGACTGGGTGGAACGGCGGGAAGATTTTTTAAAGGGACGGGACAAAGATCAAAGGGGATATGATAACCTCTGGTTATGATCCTTTGTACCCAAGAATCAGTGGTGATGGTTAGCCAGGCAGAAGGGTACAAGGAGAAACGTCCCCCAACCACCTCCAGAGGAAAGGAGTTGGGCCGCTCTTCAGCAGCGCTGGTAGGATTGACCAGGGAAAGAATCCCTGGAAACCTGGTTATGAAGTCCCCCTCTGCCCCGAAAGGAGAGTCTTCCCTGTGAGTTTCCCCCTCTGCCTCTGTGGGAGAACTCGGCCTGTGTGTCACGGAAAGGACCCTGAGATTTCTTGAACCATATCTTCCCACTCTTTTGGTTTCGGGAGAAAGTACATTGAGGAGAAGAATAACGGACACCTACGGCAGAAAGGGTCTTACCGTCTTGTTCACATCTGGCCAGTGTGCTTTTAACTTTGGGCCCAAACAACGGGGAGGGCTCAATGGGGACATTAAGAAAGGAAGACTTAAAAGGTTCCGCGAAGTTGCACAAGCACATCCAGGCGTGTCGTCTCAAGACCACAGCTGAACCCGCCGCTCTAGCTGCTCCTTCTGATGCGTGAGATATCAATCGCATAGAGTTAGATATAGACTCAATGGTGGCCAGCTGAGAGGCCACTTTGTCACAGACCTCATCAGACACTGCACCAGCCAAGGTTTCAGAGAGCTCAGAAACCAGATCCCTTTGTTACCTGGTAAAATGTGCCATATAATTCAGGGACCTGATAGCAAAAGTCGCTGAAGCAAAGGTGCGCTTCCCTATTCTGTCCAGGGCCCGGGACTCTTTGTTATGTGGGTGGACAGTCTGGCTTTCTTCCTCTGCCAGATCCTTTTTTGTTGCAGCCACCATCACCAAACCATCTACAGGAAGACCTTTGGACCAATGGGGATCTGAAGCAGGAGGGGACAAGATCTTATCTGGCCTCTGGGAACAGCTTCAACAGTATCAGGGGCCTTCCAAGCATGCTGCATGATGAACTTGACAAGTTCATTGGCAGGTGGAGTAACCCAGTCGGTAGGGTGCCAGGCGCGAAAGGCCTGCAGTAACACAGATCCCTCAGGGGTTGGATTAGAGGGCTGCCAGTCACCAAAGAATACCTCAGAGGGTGACTGAGGGGATCCTTCCCTCTCATCAAAATCTGTGTCTTCTGTGAGGGACTCCTCTGTGAAGCCCATGTGCTTCCTCTTACACTAACTTTTCCAGTGGACCTCCTCAGCGGAAGAAGCTGGGGAAGACAACGGAAAAGGGGATTCTTGAGGGAATATGTCCAGGGGCCCTTGCACCCGGCGTCCGCTAGGTGCGACTTGTGAAACCAGTATACCAGAGGAGAGCAGAGGTATAGACAGTCTGGTATCGTCAGCAGCAGTGAAAGCCTTCTCCATCAGTTGGAAGGCTGGTCCACCCGGAGAGGAGTGTATGTCTAGGACAGGGAGCACACCTCCCTTAAGTGGCTCAGCCTGCCGACTCGGAGTCCCTGGATGGCTGTGGAAGGCAAGCTATGCGTGTCACAGCTGACATCCTGGGTCATAGCAAAACTTTCCTGCCACGGAACTGGAACTGCGGTTCCTTAGTGAGATCCTTAAAGGGAACCGCAGAAGGGGAAGACTGTACTATATCCATGGACTTCAAAGGCAATGAAGGAGGAGAATAAGAAGGTGTCTTTGGAGATGGGTGATCACCTCCTGCCAAGAATGCCTGGTCCACAAGCCGCAACACATCATATTCAGAAAGACTTTTAGTGGACCTCACAGAGACTGAGGGAGAAACAGGCCTGTCCACAAAAGAGGCAGACTCAGTGCCCATCTCATCTGACTACACTGCGGACAATGGTGCCAAGAAAGATTGAACTACTGTAGTCTGCACCGAAGAAGCCATCGGTGCCAATGTCATTGTCTGCACCGACACTGGGATCGGTGCCGAAGCTGGAACCGACAAAACTGGAGTCAACAATAAAGGCCTCGGTTCTGAGGAAGATCTCGGGGCCGATGCGGTTAAGGTCTGCGCCGATTGAACGGTCGGTGCCGATACAGTGAGAATGGTCTGAACCGAGGAGCCCCTTGGTGTAGATATGTAGGAGGCTGCAGGAGAGGACAGAGCCGAAGGCCTCGGTGCCAAAGGTCTAGGCACCGAAAGGCCTGGGTCTGACAGAGAGCTCCGGAGCCAAAATTTTAGCCTTTTTAGATTTTGGTTGGTGAGAGTCCCCAGCCGGGGATGAAGGCAAGGATTTAGCCTTAATAGAAACATCCATTTTCTTATGGGTTTTAGGAGGGGTTGAGACCACTGACCCAGAAATAGCCTCTGAAAAGGGAGATTTTAGAAGTCCCTTCAGTATCAGCTTGTTTTTCCTTTCTAACAAAGTTCTATTAGAAAAGTTCTCACAAATAGTACAAGGTGGTTCAACAGATAAATGGGAAGCTCCCAAACAATAAACACATAAATAGTGTGCATCAGAAGTAGGCAGTCTGTGTCCACAATCAGAACACCACTTAAACCCCGGACTACCCTTTTTATCTGCTGTATTAACAAATAGAAAAGTACCAACAATGGTACAAGACAGTACCCAAACGTATGAAAGAGAAAGGGAAAAGGATTACCAACGATGGTAAGGAGAAAATTACCTTGCGGTAAAAAGGGTAAGTAAAGAACAGAAAAAAAACCTGAGGAAATTATGAACGCTAGATGCTATAGGGCAAGAGACAATAAAATATCAACTTTTCTAACAGAAAAGTAATTTGTAAAGCAATTAAACAACAATTGACTGTACTTAGCTCAAGAAAAGTAGCTTGACACGACCGGATGGCAATGCGGCAAATGAAATCTGGGGTAACAGGGAGAGGGGAATTGTGGGTAAGAGTTTAGCTCGAGAGTTTGAAACTGACACGAGCTTGGAAAATAGCCGTCTTGGTTCCGAGCTCGGAACCGATACCCATACGTAAGGAATGAACGAGGATTAACAATATCAGATCAAATGTTACAGTAGAGAACAACTCTAAACTGTGCTAACTGTTCTTCAGTAGAAAGATTATCGTATCAGAACCAGACTGGACTTGATGAAATAGCCCAAGACGCTCTTGAAACAACCACTAATTACAAATGTTACAGCATGGTAAACATGAAAAGGAAGGATCATTTAAAGAAGAAGACCCAGTGACTCAGTATGCTGCCAAGATATTACAAGGGGCACTCAAAATGGACTCCAGAAAGTTACTGTTTTGCCAGCTCCCACACACAAACATTTCTGGCTTTGTACCACACACACCTCTTGCCCACTATCTGCCTACTTATTTCCTCAAGCCACAAGAACCATCAAATTGAAGTGATTATACATTTTTAGTGTTTTACACAGATTGTCTCCACCCTATACACATGACAAGAATGAAGGATGCATTCATTTGATTAACAATATGCATTCCAGTAAGGACGTCATTTTGGCACATCAGCAGTTTTGTGCCAGTAACCCTTACATGCAGTATCACAAGTTGGTCTGATATCAAAAGATTCCTCATATATTGTAGGAAATATTCTAAGAACCAAACCAGCATGAGAAAGGAAAAAAGATATTTTGCAGATAGGGTTGACTGTGGTCAGGGATACAGATAAAAGGCAAGAGGGTGCCGGACTTTATTGAAAAAAACTGGCAAAGGAACCAAGGTATTGGGAGCAAATAACTAGAAAGGGTAAGGTAATAGAATGGGAAGAAGCCAAGAATTTATTTGGACTGCAGGTTAGAGATTGCCTATACTCTGAATTCAATCACTGATAGGGAAGGCAAAGAAAAAGAAATACAGGGCTTCTAAATGAAAGACCAGCACTGGTACAGTTTGTAACAGAATCTAGAACAGAAGCTGCCATTAAAAAAGGAACAATTAGTAAAGCATACAAAATATTGCATGATCGTCTTCTTGTTCTTCTTCTTTTGGCTTTTTCCCGGTTAGGGGTTGCCACAGCGGATCACCTGTCTGCTCATGATTGGCAGTGGAGTTTTACGGTGTCGAGTTGCCAGCTCAGCGCTTAGAAAGGATTGGGAAGAGAGACTGCATAAGCAATTCACAAAGAGACAATGGGGGGATATCTGTATATCTCCCAAATATCCAACAAAGTCTAGAAGATTTAGGATCTTTGCCTGAAAGTGTTTACATAGGTATTTCTGTTCCCCAAGAAGACTTCAAAGAATTTTTCCTCAGGTGGATAGCAAATGTTGGAGGTGTGACAGGCAAGAAAGAGGTAACTGGGAACATATTTTTTGGAAGTGTGATGAGCTGGCAGACTTTTGGGATTCTCTGCAGACTGCTCTGTTGAAGATCCTGGGTGAGCAGATGGACTGACGGGGAGTTATGTTACAGAACTGGAATTGCCTAGACATAGTAAAGCCTTGCTGAGTCTAATTATGGTGGCTGCCAAAAAAGCAACTACTAGAAAATGGACATCAAACCCTAGACCAACTTTACTAGAAGTAGTGAATATAGCAACAGAGATAACAACTAGAACTGGGATCTTTAGAAAAGGGAAAGAGCAAACTGCACAGTAAAAAAAATGGGAATTGTGGGAACAATATATGCAGAGCAGGAGGCAGGATTTATGCTTAACTGACAAAGACTGAATGGTTTATAAGTGATGTATGATGTTTACAACTATAGTTGTTTCAATGGTGTCTGTGATGTAAACTGTAACTAAAGCGATATTATTTTGCATGTTTTTCATTTATATAAACGCAAGTTTGGCTTTGTCATATGTGTAAATTTAATAAAGATGGTTGGGGAAAAAAAAAAGATTCCTCATACCTCCATCTCTGAAAAAGAAAGCTTACTATCACCTACTCACTTTTCCTTCCCAACTAGTTCTCTACAACTAAGGCCACCAAACAGTGGAAAAGTGCAGTAAAAGGGGTGATGACCTACATCCATCTAGACTGTTGAAGGTTTACAAAACATCTTAACTATATTAGTATTTCATTAACAAATAAACAGTATTACTCCACTCTGTCAACTCACTGAATTTGTGCTAGTCTGATTCTGGCCTGAAAAAAGCAATACTGAGGAAGCAAAACAAATTCCATTACATGCTAAGTGCAGGAAATTTTCTTAAGTATAAACTTACTTTTTTTCTAAATTCTTATTTCTCTTCAGTCGTTTCACTGGTGTTTTTCTTCTAGGAGTTACCGGTCCTCCCAGCATCCAAGCAGGGAGAATCCTTTTCTTCTGCTTTGCACCCTCATCGTTTTTTGTGTCTTCATCTTCCATTTCTCTGACAAGAAGAAGCAGTGACATTTAATTCAGGAAAATGCAACTGCCAATACTTTCCCTCACCAAATGATCACTTCAGAAAACTGTCAAGTATAGAGACATTCCATCAAGGAAACCAATGAACTGCAATTCCAGTCCAACTAATACTGACTAAATTATCTCAGACTTTCAGTACAACGGAAGGCCCAACTGTATGATTTTCACCACTACTGCATCCGTAAGCGGAGATCATAGAATACAATTAAGTACAGCCAGAACGTGCCATGTTACAGTTACACCAAAATGCCATTAATCCACTGTTGATAGTAATTAGACTCAGACAAAAGACTGTAGCACTGATTTATGCTTTTCGAGGCACAGTGGTAATGCCTTCTTCATACCACCATATACTCACTCATTCACCTTGAAGGCAAACAATACCCATCTCAAGCAAAAAAACATGCTCTCTCTTCTGCAGTTTTCTGTCATCAGCCAGTGAAGATGTGCTTGCAGAAAGAATATAGAAGGCACTACTTTAAATGGATCCTCTCTACAGGGTGCTGATACATTCCAAAGGACTCAGCATGTCTGAAACAATTAATAACCCACAGCAAGACGAGGTGTTGGCAAAGCCGCTCCCAAAAAAGCACCACTTCTGTAGCCCAAAAGTAAAATAATCCATTTAATACAAATGAAAAAGATAGACAACACAAGGTTAAGCACTTTCGTCTGTTAACACAGATGGACTTCATCAGAAGAATGGTACCTTAACATTAAAATTATTAAATATAGAATTTAAATGATGATGTAACAAAACAACCAATGACAAACAAAAAACATCAGTTAATGCATCACTTAATTAAACTGATCGATTAAATCCTAAACTGAATTTGCAAAATAAGAAAATTTAAACTGTGTAACAAAAGTTATAAAATCATCTCAATGAAATCCATTGATCATAAAACATAGTATGATAAAATCCTGTGCACTAAAAATTTTGTATTGCAAAAATGTTATAATTTTATGACAAGATATACTAGGGGCGAAGAAAATCTGCAAGTGGAAAGAAACCATATATAAGAGAACCCTCATAGTTTAGCTGCTCTTAATTTGAACAGAGAACTTAATGATATACATTCATTCAACCAAGGATAAACAGCAGCATTCAGTCTAACCTACCACAATAATTCTCCACATTCAAGTCTCCTTTCCCAAGGACCACCTCTCATATTTACATGTACTTGATCAAGAATGAAAAAAATTTACCTTGTGCGCAATTATGTCTATGTTTATCTTACGCACTATTAATATTAGCCTTCGAGATGTCATTGTAGTTCTCATATACCCTCTTCTTAAAAGCACGCTCAGGTTTTCTTACATAGAAACTGTGACAGTGATCACAAAATGATAGTAAAATGATAAATAAACTACTCCTTTAGTAGAAAATGATAAACGACTCCTTTAGTATTGCAATCACAACGATAATCAAGTTGAAACTCAGTGTTACATGTATTGAGTTTCAGTGACGTGCCCTCATGTGTATATCGACAAAAGACGCATGCTCCACATTTTCTCATCCCTGATATTTCATGTCCTGGTTAAATCCACTGTTTATTTATGCCTTCATATTCGGCAATATCT